>NC_088238.1:58681306-58708806 GCF_036934945.1 Oncorhynchus masou masou
ATGAGCTAGTTAGGAGAAATGTAGAACAGCTGAGGGATGAGAGACAGAGAAGGTAACCTAAAAAGACCAGCAGAGAGAGAGAATGAAGAGAAAGGACAGGAACAGACATAACAAGACATGACAGTACCCCCCACTCACCGAGCGCCCCTGGCGCACTCGAGGAGGAAACCTGGCGGCAACGGAGGAAATCATCGATCAGCGAACGGTCCAGCACGTCCCGAGAGGGAACCCAACTCCTCTCCTCGGGACCGTACCTCCCAATCCACTAGGTACTGATGACCAAGGGCCCCGAGGGCGCATGTCCAAAATCTTTAACCCTGTAGATGGGTGCGCCGACAAGGATGGGGAGGGACGAGCGGGGCGCGAAGAACGGGCTTAACACAGGAGACATGGAAGACCCGGGTGAACGCGACGAAGATAGCGTTGGGAGAAGAAGTCGCACTGCGACAGGATTAATGACCTGGGAAATACGGAACGGACCAATGAACTTCGGGGCCAACTGCGAGAAGCTGTCTTTAAGGGGAAGGTTCTGAGTGGAGAGCCATACTCTCTGACCGCAACAATATCTAGGACTCTTGGTCCTACGCTTATTAGCGGCCCTCACAGTCTGCGCCCTATTACGGCAGTGCCGACCTGACCCCTTCCAGGTGCGCGCAACGCTGGACAAAAGCCTGAGCGGAGGGGACGCAGGACTCGGCGAGCTGAGATGAGAACAGCGGAGGCTGGTACCCGAGGCTACACTGAAAAAGGGGATAGACCGGTAGCAGACGAGGGAAGCGAGTTGTGGGCGTACTTTCTGCCCAGGGGAGCTGTTCTGACCAAGACGCAGGGTTACGAAAAGAAAGACTGCGTAAAATGCGACCAACAGTCTGATTGGCCCGTTCGGCTTGACCGTTAGACTGGGGATGAAAGCCGGACGAGAGACTGACGGAAGCCCCAATCAAAACGGCAAAACTCCCTCAAAATTGAGACGTGAACTGCGGGCCTCTGTCGGAAACGACGTCAGACGGAAGGCCATGAATTCGGAAAACATTCTCGATAATGATCTGAGCCGTCTCCTTAGCAGAAGGGAGCTTATCGAGAGGAATGAAATGAGCCGCCTTAGAGAATCTATCGACAACCGTAAGAATAACTGTCTTCCCCGCTGATGAAGGCAGTCCGGTGATAAAATCTAAAGCGATGTGAGACCACGGTCGAGAGGGAATGGGAAGCGGTCTGAGACGGCCGGCAGGAGGAGAGTTCCCAGATTTAGTCTGCGCGCAGACCGAACAAGCGGCGACAAATCGACGCGCGTCACGTTCCCGAGTGGGCCACCAGAAACGCTGGCGAATGGAAGCGAGCGTACCCCGAAGGCCGGGGTGGCCGGCTAACTTGGCAGAGTGGGCCCACTGAAGAACGGCCGGACGAGTAGGAACGGGAACGAACAGAAGGTTCCTAGGGCAAGCTCGCGCGGAGTGTGAGCGAGTGCTTGCTTTACCTGCCTCTCAATTCCCCAGACAGTCAACCCGACCACACGCCCCTCAGGAGAATCCCATCGGGCCGGTGGAGACCTCAGAAGAACTGAAGAGACGAGATAAAGCATCAGGTTTGGTGTTTTTGAGCCCGGACGATAAGAAATAACAAACTCGAAACGAGCGAAAAACAGAGCCCAACGAGCCTGACGCGCATTAAGTCGTTTGGCTGAACGGATGTACTCAAGGTTCCTATGGTCAGTCCAAACGACAAAAGGAACGGTCGCCCCTCCAACCACTGTCGCCATTCGCCTAGGGCTAAGCGGATGGCGAGCAGTTCTACGTTACCAACATCATAGATTACGTTCTGGACGGCGATAAGCGATGAGAGAAAAACGCGCAAGGATGGACCTTGCCGTCAGAGAGAGCGCTGAGAAGAATGGCTCCACGCCCACCTCTGACGCGCGTCAACCTCAACAACAAACTGTCTAGAGATGTCAGGTGTAACAAGAATAGGTGCGGATGTAAAACGATTCTTAAGAAGATCAAAAGCTCCTGGGCGGAAACGGACCACTTAAAGCACGTCTTAACAGAAGTAAGGGCTGTGAGAGGAGCTGCCACCTGACCGAAATTACGGATGAAACGACGGTAGAAATTAGCGAAGCCCAGAAAGCGCTGCAGCTCGACGCGTGACTTAGGAACGGGCCAATCAATGACAGCCTGGACCTTAGCGGGATCCATCTTAATGCCCTCAGCGGAAATAACGGAACCGAGAAAGGGACAGAGGCGGCATGAAAAGTGCACTTCTCAGCCTTCACATAAAGACAGTTCTCCAAAAGGCGCTGGAGGACGCGTCGCACGTGCTGAACATGAATCGAGAGACGGTGAAAAAATCAGGATATCATCCATGTAAACGAAAACAAAAATGTTCAGCATGTCTCAGGACGTCGTTAACTAGTGCCTGAAAGACAGCTGGAGCGTTAACGAGGCCGAAAGGAAGAACCCGGTATTCAAAGTGCCCTAACGGAGTGTTAAACGCCGTCTTCCACTCGTGCCCCTCCCTGATGCGCACGAGATGGTAGGCGTTACGCTAAGGTCCAATTAGGTGAAAAACCTGGCTCCTGCAGGATCTCGAAGGCTGAAGACATAAGAGGAAGCGGATAACGATTCTTAACTGTTATGTCATTCAGCCTCGATAATCCACGCATGGGCGCAGGGACCCGTCCTTCTTCTGAACAAAAAGAACCCCGCGCCGGCGGGGGAGGAGGAGGAGACTATGGTACCGGCGTCGAGCGAAACCGACAAATAATCCTCGAGAGCCTTACGTTCGGGAGCCGACAGAGAGTATAATCTACCCCGGGGGGGAGTAGTTCCCGGAAGGAGATCAATACTACAGTCATACGACCGGTGTGGAGGGAGAGAAGTGGCCTTGGAACGACTGAACACCGTGCGCAGATCGTGATACTCCTCCGGCACCCCTGTCAAATCGCCAGGCTCCTCCTGTGAAGAAGAGACAGAGGAAACAGGAGGGATAGCAGACATTAAACAGGTTACATGACAAGAAACATTCCAGGATAGGATAGTATTACTAGACCAATTAATAGAAGGGTTATGGCGCACTAGCCAGGGGATGACCCAAAACAACAGGTGTAAAAGGTGAACGAAAAATTTAAAAAGAAATGGTTTCGCTATGATTACCAGAGACAGTGAGGGTTAAAGGCAGCGTCTCACGCTGAATCTTGGGGAGAGAACTACCATCTAAAGCGAACAAGGCCCTGGGCTCCCCTAACTGTCTGAGAGGAATGTCATGTTCCCGAGCCCAGGTCTCGTCCATAAAACAGCCCTCCGCCCCAGAGTCTATCAAGGCACTGCAGGAAGCAGATGAACCGGGCCAGCGGAGATGGACCGGAAAGGTAGTGCGTGATCCAGAAGGAGAGGCCTGAGTAGTTGCGCTCACCAGTAGCCCTCCTCTTACTGATGAGCTCTGGCCCTTTACTGGACATGAGGTGACAAAATGACCAGCGGAGCCGCAGTAGAGACAGAGGCGACAGTGATTCTCCGTTCCCTCTCCTTGGCCGAGATGCGAATACCCCCAGCTGCATAGGCTCAGCATCCGAGCCGGCGGGGGAGGGTGGCAGTGATGCGGCAGGTGGCAGTGATGTGGAGAGGGGAGCAACGGAGAACGTGAGCTCCTTTCCACGAGCTCGGCGACGAAGATCAAACCATCGCTCTATGCGAATAGCGAGAGCTATTAAGGAGTCCAGACTGGAAGGAACCTCCCGGGAGAGGATCTCATCCTTAACCTCGACGTGGAGACCCTCCAGAAAACGAGCGAGCAAAGCCGGCTCGTTCCAGTCACTAGAGGCAGCGAGAGTGCGAAAACTCAATAGAATAATCCGTTATGGATCTATTCCCCTGACATAGGGAAGACAGGGCCCTGGAAGCCTCCTCGCCAAAAACAGAACGGTCAAAACCCGTATCATCTCCTCCTTAAAGTCCTGATACTGGTTAATACACTCAGCCCTCGCCTCCCAGACTGCCGTGCCCCACTCACGCGCCCGGTCCGGTAAGGAGAGAAATGACGTAGGCGATGCGGGCTGCGCTCCTGGAGTAAGTGTTGGGCTGGAGAGAGAACACCACATCACACTGAGTGAGGAATGAGCGGCACTCAGTGGGCTCCCCAGAGTAACACGGCGGGTTGTTGATCCTGGGCTCCGGAGACTCGGAAACCCTGGAAGTGGGCGGTGGATCGAGGTGGAGTTGGTGAACCCGTCTTGTGAGGTCGGAGACTTGGACGGCCAGGGTCTCAACGGCATGTTGAGCAGCAGACAATTCCTCCTCGTGTCTGCCTAGCATCGCTCCTGGATCTCGACGGCGGAGTGAAAAGGGTCCGGAGCCGCTGGGTCCATTCTTGGTCTGATTCTTCTGTTATGAACTTGAGTGAAGACCCAAACGCGGTTTTAACAGAAACAGAGTTCTTTAATAAAAAACAGGAATGGCATAAATCCTCTTCCAACGTAGTCAATGGAACAAAAGAACGTAGTATAATGCAGGTTGCACCTGCCATGCAGACTCCGACAGGACAGGACAAGGTGGAAGCAAACGAGACGACAGCTTGCTTCTGGCATCAAAAACACAAACAAGAATCAGACACTGAAAGTAGCAGGAACAGAGAAAGAAATAGAGACCTAATCAGAGGGGGAAGAGAGAACAGGTGGGGAAAGAGAGAATGAGCTAGTTAGGAGAAATGTAGAACAGCTGAGGGATGAGAGACAGAGAAGGTAACCTAAAAAGACCAGCAGAGAGAGAGAATGAAGAGAAAGGACAGGAACAGACATAACAAGACATGACACTTATGGTCAATCTTCCAATGATATGCCTACAAATACGTCACAATGCTGCAGACACCTTGGGGAAATGACAGAAAGTGTAGGCTCATTCCTGGCGCATTCACAGCCATATAAGGAGACATTGGAACACAGCGCATTCAAAATCTGGGCCATTTCCTGTTTGACATTTTATCTTGGTTTCGCCTGTAGCATCAGTTCTGTGGCACTCACAGATAATATCTTTGCAGTTTTGGAAACGTCAGAGTGTTTTCTTTCCAAAGCTGTCAATTATATGCATAGTCGAGCATCTTTTGGTGACAAAATATCTTGTTTAAAACGGGAATGTTTTTTCATCTAAAAATTAAAAGAGCGCCCCCTATATCGAAGAAGTTAATCCATATCCTAACAAATTGTATATTTTGCAAATCTGTCACATTTTGCAACATAAAATACGAATTGTAATTTGTAACATATCATATGAAATGGGTCATGGACATCCACAAATTAATACATACCTTATCAAAACTTTGATTTAATTTGGAGCAGGTTGAAACATTTGGAAGCTCACGGTG
This sequence comes from Oncorhynchus masou masou, assembly GCF_036934945.1. NCBI lineage: Eukaryota > Metazoa > Chordata > Actinopteri > Salmoniformes > Salmonidae > Oncorhynchus > Oncorhynchus masou. The sequence continues at coordinate 58,686,659 of NC_088238.1, forward strand.
TGGCCGAGAGTCACAATCCAATGGAAAAACAGACATTGATGATCCTGTCATCCAAGCCCCAAAGCAACAGAAGGTACTCAAGGAATTAATAATTTGACTTTTCTAGTAAATACCCTCTGGGTATTTCTGCTACTGAGCGGTAGCCTTTAGAGGCCTTTTGTGAACTGCTTTCGTGTTGTGAAAATACAGACAAAGAAGGATTGAACAGATAGAGAGAGAGAAACATGTTAGACACAGCAAGAGGGTGAGACAGGCACAACAGATCCCCTCTCCCTGTCCCTATGATTGGTCGTGAGCTGAATCCTAATTATCCTACTGACTGGTCTACACCATCTCATCGACAACAGAGTGGATCCATCTAGTTTCTATGGCTACACAGGAACCATCACCACATAGAAACGAACACATCCCATTTTCACATCGACGGCGCTGTAGTGGAGCGGGTCGAGAGTTTCAAATTCCTTGGTGTCCACATCCCCAACAAATGATCATGGTGCAAACACACCAAAACAGTCCTGAAGATAGAACAACGACACCTTTTCCCCCTCAGGAGACTGAAAAGATTTGGCATGGGTCAGCAGATCCTCAAAAAATTCTACAGTTGCACCATCGAGAGCATCCTGGCTGGTTGCCTCACCGCCTGGTATGGCAACTGCTCGGCATCCAACCGTAAGGCGCTACCGAGGGTAGTGCATACAGCCCAGTACATCACTGGGGCCAAGATTCGTGCCATCCAGTACCTAAATACTAGGCCGTGTCAAAGGAAGGCCCAAAATAATTGTCAAAGACTCCAGTCACCCAAGTCATAGACTGTTCACTCTGCCACCACACGAAAAGCGGCTCCAGAGAACTAAATCTAGGTCCAAAAGACCCCATAACAGCTTCTACCCCCAAGCCATAAGACTGCTGAACAATTAATCAAATGGCCACCCAGACTCTATTTACATTGACAACCCCCCCCCCCGCCCGTTTTTACACTGCTGCTACTCGCTGTTTATTACCTCTGCAGTCACTTTACCCCTACCTACATTAAATATTACCTCGACTAACCTGTACCCCCGGGGGTGGCAGGTAGCCTAGTGGTTAGAGCGTTGGACTAGTAACCAAAAGGTTGCAAGTTTTAAATCCCCGAGCTGACAAGGTACAAATCTGTCGTTCTGCCCCTGAACAGGCAGTTAACCCACTATTCCTAGGCCGTCATTGAAAATAAGAATTTGTTCTTGACTGACTTGCCTAGTTAAATAAAAGAAACATTGACTCAGTACCGGTACCCCATTTATACAGACTTGTTTTTGTATTGTGTTAATTTTTATTTAAAAAATAACTTTAGTTTATTAAGTAAATATTTTTTCTTAACTCTATTTCTTGAACATAATTGTTGGTTAAGGACTTGTAAGTGATGCACAGTCTCATCTACTTCCTCTTTCTTTCTCTCTGTCTATCACTTTATTCTCTCATCTCTCTCTCTCTCTCTCTCTCTCTCTCTCTCTCTCTCTCTCTCTCTCTCTCTCTCTCTCTCTCTCTCTCTCTCTCTATCACCTTATTCTCTTTCCCTCTCCCTCCCTCTCTCTCTCTCTCTGTCTATCACTTTATTCTCTCATCTCTCTCTTTCTCTCTCTCTGTCTATCACTTTATTCTCTTTCTCTCTCCCTCCCCCTCCCCCCTCTCTCTCTTTCTCTCTCTCTCTCTCTCTCTTCACAAGCCTCTTCACAAGCCTCTTCTAACTGGACTAGTTGTGTTAACAGTTCTGGCTTCTCGACAATTTTACAAGGTACACGAATCTGAAGTACAACATAATTAACTTATGAATAGATTATAGTTACACGCAGCAGGTGTATGCAAAAATAATGTGACCTATATACATTCATATTTCAGAAATGGTGTGGATCACATCTAAACTTCCCTCCGTACATATTTGGAAAAGTTTTAATTTGCTTTTTTAATTCTTCTCTGTAAGGGTTTTCCTCCTCCTCTTCGTCTGAGGAGGAGAAGCGAGAAGGATCGGAGGACCAATGTGCAGCGTGGTAAGTGTCCATGGTTTTTAATATGAAAGACTCAACATGAACACAAATACAAAACAATACACGTGAACAAAACCGAAACGGTACCGTGTGGCGAACAACTAACCTGACCAACTAAAACAAACAAATAACACAAGAACTAGGGTCAGAACGTGACACTCTCAAGCGTTTTGAATTTGAGAACAAATATTTCATATTAGGCAACAGTACAGAACGTCACCTTTTATTTCTAGGATATTTTCATATCTGTTTAGACATACAGAAATGAAAGCACTATATGTTTCTAGTCCTCCCCCATTTGAAGAAGGCATAGGTACTGTTTTAGGACAAATTCACTTACAGGGTATTATTAAAGTAGTATTCACGCAATGACTACATCAAGCTTGTGACATTTGCAGTGTGTTTTGGTTGTGTTTTAGGTCATGGTGTTCTCCATAGTAACTGAGTGGTGAGCCAATTTCTTTCCAAGTGAGTAGATAAGATGGTTCTGACATCTGATAATGCCATGATTAAGAAAAATCATGAATGAATAATGATTCATTATGAGTGAGAAAGTGACTACAACGAAACATGCCTCCCTCCCACCATTACCAATAACAGGGGAGGTTAGCATTTTTGGGGGGGGAGGTAGGATCTTTGTGCCCCTGAAACCTTCTCAGTCGTCATTATCCATAATCATGGTAGCATCTACATTAATGTAGAAGGGTTCAGAAACATCTTCAGGTTTGACTTACAATAAAATGTACTCTATAATGGCAATAATATTAACTCTAATAGTTATAATTCACCGTTCACTTCCTATTGGGCAAAACATAATCCAAAACATCAAAACCTACAAAAGATATCAGAATCAAACCAGACAACAAGTTTGTGTGCTAGGAATATAGGGACCAAATATTAAACTTTGCACTACTTTAATACACTATAGGTGAATTTGTCCAAATACTTATGTCTTCTTCAAATGGGGGGACTAGATGCATGAAGTGCTTTAATTTCTAAAAGGTTAAATAAATATTTATGAAAATACACCTCATATAAAAGCTGACATTTTGTATTGTTGCATAATATGAAACGTTTCTATCTCAAATCTAAAACGATGGAACATAGAGCCAAAAGGACCATTTTAACTTCGCTGTCCAAATATATACAGTATGGAGAGGAGTGTTGAAATATACACATTTCTTAGTTTACTAAAGATGAGAGATACCACTTATCTTTTATTTAACTAGGCAAGTCAGTTAAGAACAACTTCTTATTTTCAATGACGGCCTAGGAACAGTGGATTAACTGCCTTGTTCAGGGGCAGAACGACAGATTTGTACCTTGTCAGCACGGGGATTCGATCTAGCAACCTTTCGGTTACTAGTCCAACACTCTAAACACTAGGCTAGGCTTTTAACACTGAGAGCTGTTAGGTCTACACTGTACAGATGGAACAAGCTGTGGGGAGATATTATGGACTTCACTGTTCTACCTCTATCTTTCATCTCTCTCTCTCTCACACACACACACACACACACACACACACACACACACACACACACACACACACACACACACACAAACATATACATACACACACATACATCTTTCTCTGTGTGACATGTGACAACACTTCACAGCTGTCTCAAAGGCCCTTTCTACGCAGAGATGATTTGCACAGTGGCTGTCACACACCAGGATGTACAGACGGGACACACTCCCAAAACACATGGGAAAATGTGGCTGCTGCCACGTTATCTGTCACACTACAATTACAAACATATGGCGAGGAGATGATGAGGCGCGACTTTCACTGAAATAAGTCTCTGAAAATGTTGTTAAATACATCAGGATGACAGAGTTTAATGTACAGTATTGTGTGAGTGGGAAGTTTTTAACAATACGAGATCTGAGAGTAGAAACTCAAAAGTAGCATAATAGTGAAATACATGTTGTTGTTTTTCGCCACTTCCTAAATCACACTGAAATGGAATTGTTGCACAGAACCACATGTAGGTAGACAAAGATCTATCCTCCCAACTAAAAGACTTAGCAACTTTAGGGACCCTATGACAAAACCAACTACTTCTCCGGCTTATTGACCCTCGTTGGTCAATTAATTAGCCAATAGCGCATGCTCTTACTTCAATATTAAGGTCCCTTTGGCTGTGACCTGCAGCACCCTATTGCAACGTAGCAGTCTATATACTAACATCCCTCATCAGGGCGGCCAAGAGGCCCCTCAAGTTCTACCTCAACGAACATCCCCTTAATGCTCCACCCAGCACCAACGAACATCCCCTTAATGCTCCACCCAGCACCAACGAACATCCCCTTAATGCTCCACCCAGCACAAACGAACATCCCCTTAATGCTCCACCCAGCACCAACGAACATCCCCTTAATGCTCTTCCCAGCACCAACGAACATCCCCTTAATACTCTTCCCAGCACCAACAAACATCCCCTTAATGCTCCACCCAGCACCAACGAACATCCCCTTAATGCTCTTCCCAGCACCAACGAACATCCCCTTAATGCTCCACCCAGCACCAACAAACATCCCCTTAATGCTCCACCCAGCACCAACGAACATCCCCTTAATGCTCCACCCAGCACCAACAAACATCCCCTTAATGCTCCACCCAGCACCAACAAACATCCCCTTAATGCTCCACCCAGCACCAACAAACATCCCCTTAATGCTCCACCCAGCACCAACGAACATCCCCTTAATGCTCTTCCCAGCACCAATTGTATTGTGGACTTGGCTGAACTGGTACTAACCTCCAACTATTTTCTCTTCAGAGGAGTTTTTTTTCCTCCAGACCAAAGGGACAGCGATGGGGAGCACTGTGGCTCCTAATTATACTAACCTATATCTAGCAATGGGTTTTGTAAAAAACAGGTGGTGCTGAATCCAGACCTTAACTCTTTTCTTCGTAGATATTTGGATGACATTTTCGTGATCTATACAGGGACCCATGAATAACTTTTGGAATTCCTTCTAAACTCTATGAATGAACACCTTTGTTTCACCGTTAACTATGACACACACACAGATGTAGCTTAAACAGATGAGTCAGTCCATGGTTTCTACATGGTTTGTCCACCCTTACACCCAGGAGTCAGGGGATCCAGAGTACTGGTTAGCCTTCTGAGAAGGCCTCCTCGTGGTGGAGTAGAAGTCCACGGAGTTATCACAAATCAGTTTTCTCCATGTGTTGGTCGATAAACACAAAACCTCCCTCTCTACAGATCTCTATAGGAAACCTATGGGCAGGAATATTCTCCTTAGAGGTGACAGCTTTCATCCGCGTTATTAAAAGCCTCCCTATAAGTCAATTCAGTCGCATCAGAAGAATATGCAGCTTTGATGCGTCTTGCCAGAAACAGACCGCGGACTTCACACAAAAGTTTGATGAAAGGGGGAACAAAGACAATTGGGTAAAACATGGCCAGTGATCGTTTTGAAGGTTTAACACAGTTGGAAAGACTTCAACCAAAAGTCAAAGAAATGGCAGATGTATGTCCCATCATGCTTCACTCACCATAGAGAAAGGCATTTAAGGACATTATCAGGAAGCACTGGTACATTATTGATACTAACCCACAATTGAAACCCATTTTTAAATATCCCCCGTGTATAGTCTTTAGAAGAACCACAAACGTAAGAGACATTGTGGTTAAATCTGATTATCCACCAGAGAAAAGGGAAACTTTCTTGGACAAGGTTCCGGAAGGTTCCGGAGGGTATTGCTCAATGCAATACGTACGAATGCAACTTATTTACTCACCCCAGCACAGGACTAAGATTTAAGATCAAGGGCCTGATTACCTGCCTGTCGACCGATCTTATTTACATGTTGAAATGTCCTTGTGGTCTGTTTTACATATGGAAAACCCATAGAAACCTTCAGACCCAAATCAGTGAGCACCGCAGCAATATACAAGTGAGACCAAAAAAAATAAAAAATCTGGTTGCTATTCTCTGAGATGCATTGGAATAGAAATGGTGAAAATGGCATGCAGGGGAGGGGACATTGAGAGGAAACGTCTTCAAAGGGAATATTTTGGGATCCGGTGAACACACTGTCTCCTCTTGGCCATAACGAGGAGTTCGACTTGAAACCCTTTTTATAGTTTCAAAAATATTTTTTTACCTCCTTTTTCAGGAAGTGATGTCACTGAGTACTACCCCTCTATATAGGACCTTCCACCCCCACCTGAGATATGGATGCCTGATGAAGACCTGAGGGTGGAAACATTGTGATAATTAAATAAGTCAATCTTTTCCTTTCTGTTTTCCCAGTCGATAAAGTCATCTAATAAACAAGGAGGATGAAGTTGTCCGTAGACATTGATTTAGGGTTTTGACATTTTCCATTACAGTGCCTTGCAAAGGTATTCATCCCCCTTGCCGTTGTTCCTATTTTGTTGCGTTACAACCTGTAATTTAAATGGATTATTATTTGGATTTAATTTAATGGACATACACAAAATAGTCCAAATTGGTGAAGTGAAATGAAAAAAATAAAAAATAATTCAAAACATTCTACAAAATTTAATATGGAAAAGTAATATATGCATATGTATTCACACCCTTTGCTACGAAGCCTCTAAATAAGATCTGGTGCAACCAATTACCTTCAGAAATCACATAATTAGTTAAATAAAGTCCACCTGTGTGCAATCTAAGTGTCACATGATCTGTCACGTGATCTCAATAAATATATACAGTGGAGAGAACAAGTATTTGATACACTGTCGATTTTAGAGGTTTTCCTACTTACAAAGCATGTCTGTAATTGCTATCATAGGTACACTTCAACTGTGAGAGACAGAATCTAAAACAAAAATCTAGAAAATCACATTGTATGATTTTTAAGTAATTAATTTGCATTTTATTGCATGACATAAGTATTTGATCACCACCAACCAGTAAGAATTCTGGCTCTCACAGAACTGTTAGTTTTTATTTAAGATCCCTCCTGTTCTCCACTCATTACTTGTATTAACTGCACCTGTTTGTACTCATTACCTGTATAAAAGACACCTGTCCACACACTCAATCAAACAGACTCCAACCTCTCCACAATGGCCAGAGAGCTGTGTAAGGACATCAGGGATAGAATTGTAGATCTGCACAAGGCTGGGATGGGCTACAGGACAATAGGCAAGCAGCTTGATGAGAAGGCAACAACTGTTGGAGCAATTATTAGAAAATGGAAGAAGGTCAAGATGACGGTCAATCATCCTCGGTCTGGAGCTCCATGCAAGATCTCACCTCGTGGGGCATCAATGATCATGAGGAAGGTGAGGGATCAGCCCAGAACTACACGGCAGGACCTGGTCAATGACCTGAAGAGAGCTGGGACCACAGTCTCAAAGGAAACCTTTAGTAACACACTACACCGTCATGGATTAAAATCCTGCAGTGCACGCAAGGTCCCCCTGCTCAAGCCAGCGCATGTCCAGGCCGTTCTGAAGTTTGCCAATGACCATCAGGATGATCCAGAGGAGGAATGGGAGAAGGTCATGTGCTCTGATGGGACAAAAATAGAGCTTTTTGGTCTAAACTACACTTGCTGTGTTTGGAGGAAGAAGAAGGATAAGTACAACCCCAAGAACACCATCCCACCTGTGAAGCATGGAGGTGGAAACATCATTCTTTGGGGATGCTTTTCTGCAAAGGCGGCAGGACGACTGCACCGTATTGAGGGGAGGATGGATGGGGTCATGTATCGCAAGATCTTAGCCAACAACCTCCTTCCCTCAGTAAGAGAATTGAAGATGGGTTGTGGCTGGGTCTTCCAGCATGACAACGACCCGAAACACACAGCCAGGGCAACTAAGGAGTGGCTCCGTAAGAAGCATCTCAATGTCCTGGAGTGGCCTAGCCAGTCTCCAGAGCTGAACCCAATAGAACCCAATAGAAAATATTTGAAGGGAGCTAAAAGTCCGTATTACCCAGCAACAGCCCCAAAACCTGAAGGATCTGGAGAAGGTCTGTATAGAGGAGTGGGCCAAAATCCCTGCTGCAGTGTGTGCAAACCTGGTCAAGAACTACAGAAAATGTATTATCTCTGTAATTGAAAACAAAGGTTTCTGTACCAAATATTAAGTTCTGCTTTTCTGATGTATCAAATACTTATGTCATGCAGTAAAATGAAAATTAATTTCTTAAAAATCATACAATGTGATTTTCTGCATTTTTGTTTTAGATTCCATCTCTCACAGTTGAAGAGTACCTATGATAAACAAATTACAGACCTCTACATGCTTTGTAAGTAGGAAAACCTGTCAAATTGGCAGTGTATCAAATACTTGTTCTCCCCACTGTATATACACCTGTTCTGAAAGGCCCCAGAGTCTGCAACACCACTAAGCAAGGGGCACCACCAAGCAAGGGGCACCACCAAGCAAGCGGCACCATGAAGACCAGGGAACTCTCAAAACAGGTCATGGACAAAGTTGTGGAGAAGTACAGATCATGGTTGGGTTATAAAAAAATATCAGAAACTTTGAACATCCCACGGAGCACCATTAAATCCATTATTTAAAAAAAAATGAAAGAATATGGCACCATAGCAAACCTGCCAAGAGAGGGCCATCCAACAAACCTCACAGAGAGGCAACAAAGAGACCAAAGATAACCCTGAAGGAGCTGCAAAGCTCTATAGCGGAGATTGGAGTATCTGTCCATAGGAACACTTTAAGCCGTACACTCCACAGAGCTGGGCTTTACAGAAGAGTGTCGAGAAAAAAGCCATTGCTTCAAGAAAAAAATAAACAAACACGTTTGATGTTCACCAAAAGGCATGTGGGTGACTCCCCAAACATATGGAAGACGGTACTCTGGTCAAATGAGACAAAATGTAGCTTTTTGGCCATCAATTAAAATACTATGTCTGGCGCAAAACCAACACCTCTCATCACCTCAAGAATACCATCATGCTGTGGGGATGTTTTTCATTGGCAGGGATTGGGAGGAATGATGGATGGAGCTAAATACAGGGAAATTCTTAAGGGAAACCTGTTTCAGTCTTCCAGAGATTTGAGACTGGGACGGAGGTTCGCCTTCCAGCAGGACAATGGCCCTAAGCATACTACTAAAGCAACACTCGAGTGGTTTAAGGGGAAACATGTAAATGTCGTGGAATGGCCTAGTCAAAACCCAGACCTCAATCCAATTGAGAATCTGTGGTATGACTTAAAGATTGCTGTACACCAGAGGAACCCATCCAACTTGAAGGAGCTGAAGCAGTTTTGCCTTGTAGAATGGTCGAAAATCCCAGTGGCTAGATGTGCCAAGCTTATAGAGACATACCTCAAGAGACTTGCAGCTGTAATTGCTGTAAAAGCTGGCTCTACAAAGTATTGACTTTGGGGGGATGAATAGTTATGCCGCTCAAGTTTTCTTTTTTTTGTCCTATTTCTTGTTTGTTTCACTACCGACCTGTAGCACTCACATCTGTATTCATGAAGTGCTTTTAAAGGCTGGTCATGGCTCACATCAACAGTATCATTCCAGAAACTATAGACCCACTCCAATTCGCATACCGCCCCAACAGATCCACAGATGATGCAGTCTCTATTGCACTCCACACTGCTATTTCCCACCTGGACAAAAGGTTCACCTACATGAGAATGCTGTTCTTTGACTACAGCTCAGCGTTCAGCACCATAGTGCCCTCAAAGCTCATCACTAAGCTAAGGACCCTGGGACTAAACACCTGCCTCTGCAACTGGATCCTGGAATTCATGACGGGCCGCCCCCAGGTATTAAGGGAAGGCAACAACCTATCTACCACACTGATCCTGAACACAGGGGGCCCTCAGGGATGCATTCTCAGTCCCCTCTTGTTTTTAGAGCCACATCCATCCAGGACCTCAATACCAGGTGGTGTCAGAAGATTTGATTTGGATCTCTTTTAGTCCCCATTTGGACAAATCTTCCAAGAGTCCTTAAACATTAAAATACAATTTATAATACAAACACATTTTCACATATAACACACTATTACAAACATACACAATATACTAACATAATGACCCAATAAATTCTCAATCTAAAAAAGTCTTCATCTACTATAGTCCCACAACATTTCTATGTATTATGTTTAAATCGTTTAAATGTATATATTGAAAGGTTTCTATTTTGCTCAGTTAATTTATTCCTTTTCTTTATTGCTCTAAATCGAAATTTTCTTTTGCCTATTTCTCTTTTCTGTCTGGATAACGCATAGATGGTAGACAATCTATTCCTGGTATTTACAGAATGTCTGTCTCTTACAAACTGAATACCGTTATGTATAGAACTTGGTATGTATATTATGAAATAAAATAAGCATGTTTTTTCAATTACCTTGTCGATTCTTGCTGCTTTGTTCTGTGTATTCTGCAGCCTCCTAACTTCACTTGATGATGCATTTGCTGAAGATTTTTTCCTGCAAAATATTTAGCTATCCTTCTGATTATGCGTGCTGTTTTTAAGATAATTTTTTTTTACATAGATTAGTTATTTGAGACGACCATGATAAGCAGTTGTCTAGCTGCACTCCCAATAGTTTGGTTTCTGCCACTTCTTCAATTTGTACTCCTCCCATACTTAATTGTATCCCATGCTGTTTTGGCCTTTTCCTAGACCAACATAACTTTGGTTTTCTTGATTTTAAAAAAAGTTTGTTTTGGCAAACCCACTCCCTGATATTCTCCAAATCTCCTTGTAAAGATTGCTGCATAAATTGTAGTATCATCTGCAAATATTGTAGCTTGAGTTTCAACTAAGGCATAGGGAAGGTGGTTGATATATACCTCTTGATACTCCCCATCCCGGATCCGGGATCGTGAATAAAGCCTCAGGCTCATTAGCATAACGCAACGTTAACGAGTTCTGAAAATCGCAAATAAAATGAAAATAATGCGCCTGCTCTCAAGCTTAGCCTTTTCTTAACAACACTGTCATCTCAGATTTTCAAAATATGCTTTTGAACCATAGCAAATCAATCATTTGTGTAAGAGTATGCTAAGCTAGCATAGCATTTTGAGTAGCATTTAGCACGCAACATTTTCACAAAAACCAGATAACCAAATAAATAAAATCATTTACCTTTGAGGAGCTTCGGATGTTTTCAATGAGGAGACTCTCAGTTACATAGCAAATGTTCAGTTTTTCCTGAAATAATCTTTGTGTAGGAGAAATCGCTCCGTTTTGTACATCACATTTGGCTACCGAAACGAACCAAAAATTCAGTCACCAAAACGTCAAACGTTTTCCGAATTAACTCCATAATATCGACCGAAACATGGCAAACGTTGTTAAGAATCAATCCTCAAGGTGTTTTTTCACATATCTCTTCATTGATATGCAGTTTGTGGAAGCCTGCTTTCCCCTCAGAATCGCATGGAAAAATACCAGCAGCTGAAAAAGACGCACCAATTTTGACGGAGGACACCGGGCGGACACCTGGAAAATGTAGTCTCTTATGGTCAATCTTCCAATGATATGCCTACAAATACGTCACAATGCTGCAGACACCTTGGGGAAACGACAGAAAGGGCAGGCTCATTCCTCTCGCATTCACAGCCATATAAGGAGACAATGGAAAACGGAGCCTCAAAAATCCTGCTGATTTCCTGGTTGCCGTTTCATCTTGGTTTTGCCTGTAGCTCCCGTTCTAGGGCACCCACAGACAATATCTTTGCAGTTCTGGAAAATTCAGAGTGTTTTCTTTCCAAAACTATCAATTACATGCATAGTCGAGCATCTTTTTGTGACAAAATATCTTGTTTAAAACGGGAACGTTTTTCATCCAAAAATGAAATTGCGCCCCCAGAGTTTCAAGAGGTTAAGTAGAGAAGTGGCCCAAGGCAGCTGCCCTGCGGTATTCCACAGTTTAACACACGAGGGGAAGAAAATGAACCATTGATATAGGTGGACTGTTTCCTGTCAGTTAGATATGACTGTACCCAATTCAATGCTACCTCCTTAAAACCATAATGCATTCATTTTGTCAAAATTAGAGGAAGGCTCTAAAAATTGTCAAAGAATCCTGTCACCCCAGCTATAGACTCATCCCTCTTCACCCGCCCGGCAAGCGGTACCAGAGCGCCAAGTCTTGGTCAAAATGGCTCCTTAGCAGCTTCTACCCCCAAACCATAAGAAAAATTTATGAAATGGCTACCTTGACTATTTGCATTTTCCCCCTTTATTTACGCTGCTATTACCTGCGGTCATTTTACCACTACCTACATGTACATGTTACCTCAATTACCTTGACTAACCTGTACCCCTGCACATTGACTCGGTAGCAGCACCACCTGTATATATAGCTTCATTATTTTTATTGTACTTTAATTTAGTTTATTTAGCTAATATTTTCTCGCTCCGCAATGTTCATTAAGGACTTGTAAGTAAGCATTTCACGATAAGGTATTTGTATTTGGTGCATCTGAGAGAGCTGGCCGAAGTCCGGTCTGAGGTAAAAGAACTTAAGGAGGAGAGCGAGGAACACATGGCAAAGCTAACAGAGGAACAAACAGCCCAGTTAACAGAACTGAAGGAGGAGGTGAGACAGAGACTAGGTCACTCCCCCAGAGAACTCAACAGACCCCACCAGACCCCACCCCCTCCCAATAGCCCTCCTGACAACTCCCACACTTTCTCCTCCACTGAGGACACACAAGCCAGATATTGTGCTCCTCATTGTCTCAAATGGGAAATACATTCAAGATAATACAATGAAGAGAATAAACTCCCAAACACAAAGTGGTTCAAATCTGGTGCCCAAACACTAGAAGTGCCCTGGAGCTGTTGTCAGAATACAGACTAGGGTCCCACAGCCACATCATCATTTTCATGGGCACAAACAACCTGAGGGCCCATCAGGAAAGATTGGCCACAGCACTCAAGGGAGTGATTGAAGAAGCTTCTTCCACTTTCCTCTTCGCACAAGTGGTTATCTCTACCCTGCCATAACGAAAATACTTTCACCCTACCACCATACAGCGGGTGAATGCATTTCCTAGGATGTCTACCTGGCCCACCAATCCACCATGGACTGAACAGCCTTCATGACCAGGTCCACCTCTCCAAGGAAGCAGTCTCATCTTTTGTCAGGACCCTGAAAGACATCACCTTTAATCACAGCCCTAACAGCTCATACAGGAGAAGCAGGGCAACAGACACCCTCCTGGACCTGTGAGACTGTCTCCTGAAGGACCTGCACCGAGAGGCCCTGCACCGAGAGGCCCTGCACCCAGACCAGCAAAACACCCTCCTGGACCTGTGAGACTGTCTCCCGAAGGACCTGCACCGAGAGGCCCTGCACCGAGAGGCCCTGCACCGAAACACCCTCCTGGAGGCCTGTGAGAGGCCCTGCACCGAGAGGCCCTGCACCGAGAGGCCCTGCACCGAGAGGCCCTGCACTGAGAGGCCCTGCGCCCAGACCAGCAAAACACCCTCCTGGACCTGTGAGACTGTCTCCCGAAGGACCTGCACCGAGAGGCCCTGCACCGAGAGGCCCTGCACCCAGACCAGCAAAACACCCTCTTGGACCTGTGAGACTGTCTCCCGAAGGACCTGCACCGAGAGGCCCTGCACCGAGAGGCCCTGCACTGAGAGGCCCTGCACTGAGAGGCCCTGCACCGAGAGGCCCTGCACCGAGAGGCCCTGCACCGAGAGGCCCTGCACCGAGAGGCCCTGCACTGAGAGGCCCTGCGCCCAGACCAGCAAAACACCCTCCTGGACCTGTGAGACTGTCTCCCGAAGGACCTGCACCGAGAGGCCCTGCACCGAGAGGCCCTGCACCGAGAGGCCCTGCACTGAGAGGCCCTGCACTGAGAGGCCCTGCACTGAGAGGCCCTGCACCGAGAGGCCCTGCACTGAGAGGCCCTGCACCCAGACCAGCAAAACACCCTCCTGGACCTGTGAGACTGCCCCCCGAAGGACCTGCACCGAGAGGCCCTGCACTGAGAGGCCCTGCACCCAGACCAGCAAAACACCCTCCTGGACCTGTGAGACTGCCTCCCGAAGGACCTGCACCGAGAGGCCCTGCACTGAGAGGCCCTGCACCCAGACCAGCAAAACACCCTCCTGGACCTGTGAGACTGTCTCCCAAAGGACCTGCACCGAGAGGCCTTGCACCGAGAGGCCCTACACCCAGACCAGCAAAACACCCTCCTGGACCTGTGAGACTGCCTCCCGAAGGACCTGCACCGAGAGGCCCTGCAACCAGACCAGCAAAACACCCTCCTGGACCTGTGAGACTGCCTCCCGAAGGACCTGCACCGAGAGGCCCTGCACCGAGAGAACCCACACCCAGACCACAGCATCAACAGCCACATCTCCACTTACACCCCAACCAGCCGAGACCCCCCCAAACAAATCCTAGCCACACCCTATATAGGCCCACCAATATCAGACCTATGCCCCTTCTACCCCCCCCCGACCCTTTGATGTAATTGCTTTTTTTCACCATTAATTTACACACAATACCCCATATTGTCAAAGCAAGAACATTTTTTTTTTACATTTTTGCTAATAATAAAAATAACAAAAATATGGAAATATAACATTTACATAACTATTCAGACACGTTTTTCAGTACTTTGTTGAAGCACCTTCCACAGCGGTTACAGCCTCAAGTCTACTTCGGTATGACGCTACAAGCATAGAATATCTGTATTCTGGGAGTTTCTCCCATTCTTCCCTGCAGATCATTTCAAGCTCTGTCAGGTTGGATGGGGAGCAATGCTGCACAGCTATTTTCAGATCTCTCCAGAGATGTTCGATCTGGTTCAAGACCGGGCTCTGGCTGGGCCACTCAAGAACATTCAGAGACTTGTCCCGAAGCCACTCCTGTGTTGTCTTGGCTGTGTGTTTAGGGTCGTTGTCCGGTTGGAAGTTGAACCGTTGCCCCAGTCTAAGGTCCTGAGCCCTCTGGAGCAGTTTTTCATTATGGATCTCGCTGTACTTTGCTCTGTTCATCTTTACCTTGAACCTGACTAAATCTTATTTCACATGGTCTGAGAGTCTTCAGGTGCATTTTGGAAAACTCCAAGCTTGCTGTCATATGCCTTTTACTAAGGGAAGCCACACTACCATAAAGGCCTGATTGGTGGAGTGCTGCAGAGATGGTTGTCATTCTAGCTCTAGGAAGAGTCTTGGTGGTTCCAAACTTCTTCCATTTAAGAATGATGGAGGCCACTGTGTTCTTGCGGACATTCAATACTGTATAACTGTTTTCATTACCCTTTTCCAGATCTGTGCCAATTCCTTTGACCTTGTGGCTAGATTTTTGCTCTGACATGTACTATAGAAAGGTGTGTGCACTTCCAAATCATGTCCAATCAATTGAATTTACCACAGTTGGATTCCAAACAAGTTGAAAAAAACATTTCAAGGATGATCCATGGAAACAGGATACAACTGAGCTACAATTTGTGTCTCATAGCAAAGGGTCTGAATACTGATGGAAATAAGCTGTTTCTACTAAAAAATGTCTAAAAACCTTTATTCGTTTTATCATTGTGGATTATTGTGTGTCGATTGGTGAGGATTTGTGTTTATTTTAATACATTTTAGAATAACTCTGTAACGTAAGACAATTTGGAAAAATTCAAGGGGTCTGAATTCTTTCCAAAGGCACTGTACACACAGGCCGTGAGCAGAGCAACAGGCCAAACCCTCACCAATACACCCACCCAAGCCACATATGTATCAGATGCTCATCATGCTCTGCTCACAGCTACTGTGACGTTCCCGGTCCTAAACAACACAAAAATAACACTAGACACTATATAACACCTAGCTTTTACTATCTCCTCCCGGAATATACAAGGTTCTCTTCCGGCGCCGACAGAGATGGCCGCACTCAAGCCCAGCGTTCCTAGGAAACTATGCAGTTTTTTGTTTTTTTACGTGTTATTTCTTACATTAGTACCTCAGGTCATCTTAGGTTTCATTACATACTGCCGAGAAGAACTACTGTATATAAGATCAGCGTCAACTCACTATCAGTACGACCAAGAATATGTTTTTCGCGACGCGGATCCTGTGTTCTGCCTTACAAACAGGACAACGGAATGGATCGCATGCAGCGACCCCGAAAAACGACTCAGAAAAAAAAAAGAGGGAAACGTAGCGGTCTTCTGGTCAGACTACGGAGACGGGCACATCGTTCCCCACTTCCTAGCATTCTTCTTGCCTGACTCCCTAGACCCACTCCAATTTGCTTACCGCTCAAATAGGTCCACAGACGATGCAATCTCAACCACACTGCACACTGCCCTAACCCATCTGGACAAGAGGAATACCTATGTGAGAATGCTGTTCATCGACTACAGCTCGGCATTCAACACCATAATACCCTCCAAGCTCGTCATCAAGCTCGAGACCCTGGGTCTCGACCGCCCTGTGCAACTGGGTACTGGACTTCCTGACGGGCCGCCCCGAGGTGGTGAGGGTAGGTAACAACATCTCCTCCCGCTGATCCTCAACACTGGGGCCCCACAAGGGTGCGTTCTGAGCCCTCTCCTGTACTCCCTGTTCACCCACGACTGCGTGGCCACGCACGCCTCCAACTCAATCATCAAGTTTGCGGACGACACAACAGTGGTAGGCTTGATTACCAACAACGACGAGACGGCCTACAGGGAGGAGGTGAGGGCCCTCGGAGTGTGGTGTCAGGAAAATAACCTCACACTCAACGTCAACAAAACTAAGGAGATGATTGTGGACATCAGGAAACAGCAGAGGGAACACCCCCTATCCACATCGATGGAACAGTAGTGGAGAGAGTAGCAAGTTTTAAGTTCCTCGGCATACACATCACAGACAAACTGAATTGGTCCACTCACACAGACAGCATCGTGAAGAAGGCGCAGCAGCGCCTCTTCAACCTCAGGAGGCTGAAGAAATTTGGCTTGTCACCAAAAGCACTCACAAACTTCTACAGAGGCACAATCGAGAGCATCCTGGCGGGCTGTATCACCGCCTGGTACGGCAACTGCTCCGCCCTCAACCGTAAGGCTCTCCAGAGGGTAGTGAGGTATGCACAACGCATCATCGGGGCAAACTACCTGCCCTCCAGGACACCTACACCACCCGATGTTACAGGAAGGCCATAAAGATCATCAAGGACATCTACCACCTGAGCCACTGCCTGTTCACCCCGCTATCATCCAGAAGGCGAGGTCAGTACAGGTGCATCAAAGCTGGGACCGAGAGACTGAAAAACAGCTTCTATCTCAAGGCCATCAGACTGTTAAACAGCCACCACTAACATTGAGTGGCTGCTGCCTACACACTGACACTGACTCAACTCCAGCCACTTTAATAATGGGAATTGATGGGAAATGTTGTAAATATATCACTAGCCACTTTAAACAATGCTACCTTATATAATGTTACTTACCCTACATTATTCATCTCATATGCATACGTATATACTGTACTCTATATCATCGACTGCATCCTTATGTAATACATGTATCACTAGCCACTTTAACTATGCCACTTTGTTTACATACTCATCTCACATGTATATACTGTACTCGATACCATCTACTGTATATTGCCTATGCTGCTCTGTATCATCACTCATTCATATATCCTTATGTACATATTCTTTATCCCCTTACACTGTGTATAAGACAGTAGATTAGGAATTGTTAGTTAGATTACTTGTTGGTTATTACTGCATTGTTGGAACTAGAAGCACAAGCATTTCGCTACACTCGCATTAACATCTGCTAACCATGTGTATGTGACAAATAAAATGTGATTTGAATTGATTTGATTTAGTTTGAGGTCATCCTAAAGAGCAAGATCTCAGACTTCATCATAGAAATTGGAAATGTAGACATTGTCATCCTACAAGAAACATATTATAGAAGAGACGGACCCACTTGCTACTCTCTAGGTTACAGAGAGCTGATAGTACCATCCACCAAACTATAAGATTTGAAAAAGGGAAGAGACTCAGGGGGTATGCTAATTTGGTATAGAGCAGAACTAACCCACTCTATTAAATTAGTCACAACAGGAACAATTTACAGCTGGCTAAAAATAAATGAGGAAATTATCTCAACAGATAAAAATGTCCTCGTGTGTCCTACCTATATCTCCCCAATAGAATCCCCATAACGATGACAGCTTATCCATCCTAGAGCGGGAGCTCAACCATTTCCAGGCCCAGGGACATGTACAATACTAGTCTGTCGCAACCTGAATGGCAGAAGTGAACAAGAACCTGCCACTCTCAGCATACAGTGGAACAAACACCTATCTGGATGTGACAGCATCCATTCCTGAATATGCCCCCCAGGGTGGCCTAGTGGTTAGAGTGTAGAGGTGGCAGGGTAGCCTAGTGGTTAGAGTGTAGAGGCGTGGTTAGGGTAGCCCTAGTGGTTAGAGTGTAGAGGTGGCAGGTAGCCTGTAGAGTGGTTAGAGTGTAGAGGTGGCAGGGTAGCCTAGTGGTTAGAGTGTAGAGGCGGCAAGGTAGCCTAGTGGTTAGAGTGTAGAGGTGGCAGGGTAGCCTAGTGGTTAGAGTGTAGAGGCGGCAGGGTAGCCTAGTGGTTAGAGTGTAGAGGTGGCAGGGTAGCCTATTGGTTAGAGTGTAGAGGCGGCAGGGTAGCCTAGTGGTTAGAGTGTAGAGGCGGCAGGGTGTAGAGGCGGCAGCCTAGTGGTTAGAGTGTAGAGGTGGCAGGGTAGCCTAGTGGTTAAAGTGTAGAGGCGGCAGGGTAGCCTAGTGGTTAGAGTGTAGAGGTGGCAGGGTAGCCTAGTGGTTAGAGTGTAGAGGCGGCAGGGTAGCCTAGTGGTTAGAGTGTAGAGGTGGCAGGGTAGCCTAGTGGTTAAAGTGTAGAGGCGGCAGGGTGCCTAGTGGTTAGAGTGTAGAGGCAGTGTAGTGGTTAGGCGGCAGGGTAGCCTAGTGGTTAGAGTGTAGAGGCGGCAGGGTAGCCTAGTGGTTAGAGTGTAGAGGCGCCAGGGTAGCAGGGTAGCCTAGTGGTTAGAGTGTAGAGGTGGCAGGGTAGCCTAGTGGTTAGAGTGTAGAGGGTTAGAGTATAGAGGTGGCAGGGTAGCCTAGTGGTTAGTGTAGAGGTGGCAGGGTAGCCTAGTGGTTAGAGCATAGAGGTGGCAGGGTAGCCTAGTGGTTAGAGCGTTGGACTAGTAACTGAAAGGTTGCAAGTTCATATCCCTGGGCTGACAAGGTACAAATCTGTCGTTCTGCCCCTGAACAGGCAGTTAACCCACTGTTCCTAGGCCATCATTGAAACTCATTAACTCACTTGCCTGGTTAAGTAAAGGTCAAATAAACACAACTGTGACAAAACAACCAGCAAAAATGGGTCTGTACAGAGTCCATGGTCGGCTTCGACGGGACTCTTACCGTAGGTACACCTACAGCTCATCCCTTGGCAGTAGTACTGTGTATTACTTTATCACTGACCTCAACTCAGAATATTTCAGAGCGTTCAGTCAGGCCACTGACACCCCTTTCAGATCACAGCAAAATCTGTCTACTTGAACAGAGCAAAAGTCAATCATCAGGCATCAAAGCCAAAGACACTACATAAAATAAAAAAAATGCTGTAGATGGATGGAAAGTAGTGTAGAAACCTACCAAAAAACAATTAGACAACAAAAAAATACATCTATTTTAGACAACTTCTTGGACAAAACGTTTCACTGTAATAGTGAAAGTGTAAACCTGGCAGTAGAAAATCTAAACAGTATATTTGACCGCTTAACTTCACTATCAAATTGAAAAATTTCAAGCAGACAACCAAAGAAAATGAACAACAATGACAAATGGTTTGAGGAAGAATGCGAAACCCTAAGAAAGAAAAAGAGAAACCCATCCATCCAAAAACACAGACAACCTGAGCCTTTCACTATAGCAAATCAATAAAACATTACAGAAATGCACTATGGGAAAAAAAGGAACAGCAAGTCAGAAATCTTCTCAATGCAATCAAAGAATTTATAGAATCTAACCACTTCTGTGAAAACAAACAACAACTCAGAGTTATCAGAATGATCTTTCCAAAATGGAGATGTGTGGAAAAACCACTTCTCCAATGGATGAACCATGAATAAACAGCAAAAACAAGAACATGATCAAATTGCCCTAGAGCACACAGAATACGTTACATTCTGTACCTTGGCCTAAACATCAGCGCCACAGGTAACTTCCACAGAGCTATGAACGTTCTGAGACACACGCTACGAAGGAACTTCTGGGAACATAACATTTAACATACCAATTAGGATCTCGCTAAAATGCGTTGAATTAGTTATATTAGGGGCGTTTAGTCGAATAGTTTTGAATCTAACCAAGGAACACCAACAGAACAGTGACAGTATCATAACCCTTTTAAAAAGTGTATTCAAGGACGACTGACTTTCAACGATGTCCCAAATGGATCAGTTAGCTATAAAAAATCAAATTAAAAAAGGAGTAGAGAACCATGTTTGTTAAATACAGCCGTTATTATACCAATATCAAATAATAATATAACTAATTATGTTCTAGAACCCATTGCCCTTTACGCTTGTGAGGTCTGGAGTCCGCTCACCAACCAATAATTCACAAAATGGGACAAGCACCAAATTGAGACTCTACATGCAGAATTCTGCAAAACGATCCTCAGTGTGCAACGTAGAACACAGAATAATGTATGCAGAGTAGAATTAGGACGACACCTGCTAATTATCAAAATCCAGAAAAGAGCCGTTACATTCTACAACCACCTTAAAGGAAGCAATTCCCAAACCTTCCATAACAAAGCCATCACCTACAGAGAGATGAACCTGGAGAAGAGTCCCCTAAGCAAGCTGGTCCTGGGGCTCTGTTCACAAACACAAACAGACCTCACAGAGCCCCAGGACAGCAACACAATTAGACCCAACCAAATCATGAGAAAACAAAAAAGATCATTACTTGACACATTGGAAAGAATTAACAAAAGAACTGAGAAAACTAGAAAACTACAATGGTGTTTGGCCCTAAACAGAGAGTACACAGTGGCAGAACACCTGACCACTGTGACTGTTTGTAGCCATTATGCTAGAGATGTGCGTAACACAATAAATTCTCAATTGAAAATCAGTACTTCACACTGCGCTTTGCTTTCTTCAAATATTTCTCAAAACTGAAAAAAGTGGAATTTGTGACGATTTTCGTCAGCATCCAGCTCCATCACTCTCTAAAAATACATTTTGGAAAGAGAGTTACTGACTATAATGATGTAGAATTTTGGGGGGGAATTTTACACAACAGGCATCTTGAAACTGAACATACCTGAATATACTCAGTCTAGTTGCTTCACTCTGTCAGCATTTCTTTCAAAAGGCACACAGTATAGCTGGTTTAGAGACACCTGATGCCTTCTGCAATAGTCGGCAAACTTATGACTTCCACATTGTTGAACATGTTGTCATTGTCCAAGATGTGCTGCCGGATTTCTGTAAGGTGAATATCATTTCTGGCCCAAACCAAATTGACCACAGCCCACTCTTATTGGTCAGTCATAATTTTGCCTTTGCAAGGGAACATTACAGGGAACATTACAGTAAGAACACATTTAGTCACATCACCTACTCTGTGGTACACATTGGCATGCCGTATACAGTCATTTGACAATTGAGAGTAGCCTAATGTTTAGTGCATGCTGAAGACTTACCGGGTTCTCATTGCGGAAAGATGATGATTGAGGCCACGGTTGATCTTCTGAGGTTTGAGTTGAATCATTGTAGCTGCCTCAGTCATTGTCATGCCATGATTTACGACCTGGTCTACAACTGTTTCTCGGATTTTGTTGGACACTCTTTGCTGTTGCTGCTGCTGTCTTGGTCCGTGGCCTTGTCCTCTACCACGTTCCCTCCACAGCTCTCCAACGAGGCCCACGACCACCTCTCAGAAGGGGTGCTTGGTCCGTGGCCTTGTCCTCTACCACGTTCCCCACCACAGCTCTCCAACGAGGCCCACGACCACCTCTCAGAAGGGGTGCTTGGTCCGTGGCCTTGTCCTCTACCACGTTCCCCCCACAGCTCTCCAACGAGGCCCACGACCACCTCTCAGAAGGGGTGCTTGGTCCGTGGCCTTGTCCTCTACCACGTTCCCCCACACCTCTCAAACGA
>NC_088238.1:58713806-58738806 GCF_036934945.1 Oncorhynchus masou masou
CTAAGGTCAGCCAGGGAGGCTAAGGGCAGCCAGGGAGGCTAGGCTAAGGTCCAGCCAGGGGAGGCTAAGGGCATCCAGGGAGGCGAAGGTCAGCCAGGGAGGCTAAGGGCAGGGAGGCCAGGGGAGGCAAAGGGCTATATTCAATCAGTTTAGCATTAACCTGTGATAAAGGACAAACTTCATATTATATAATTATTTTGTCAATTATATGCTATATATACATTGCATTCGGGAAGCATTCAGACCCCTTGACATTTTCTACATTTTGTTACATTACGGCCTTATTCTAAAACGGTTAAATAAAATCAACCTACACATAATACCCCCATAATGACAAAGCAAAAACGGAAATACCTGATTTACATAACTATTCAGACCCTTTGCTATGAGACTCGAAATTGAGCTTTGGTGCATCGTGTTTCCATTTATCATCCTTGAGATGTTTCTACAACTTGATTGGAGTCCACCTGTGGTAAATTTAATATATTGGACATGATTTGGAAAAGCACACACCTGTCTATCTAACGTCCCACAGTTGACAATGCGTGTCGAAGGAATTTTCCGTAGATTCTCTGGACTGATGAAACCAAGATTGAACTCTTTGGCCTGAATGCCAAGTGGCACATCTGGAGGAAACCTGGTACCATCCATATAGTGAAGAGTGGTGGTGGCAACATCATGCTGTGGGGATGTTTTTCAGCGGCAGGGACTGGGAGACTAGTCAGGATCGAGGCAAAGATGAACAGAGCAAACTACAGAGAGATCCTTGATGAAAACCTGCTCCAGAGCCCTCAGGATCTCAGACTGGGGCGAATGTTCCCCTTCCAACAGGACAATGACCCTAAGCACACAGCCAAGACAACACAGGAGTGGTTTTGGGACAAGTCTCTGAATGTCCTTGAGTGGCAGAGCCTGGACTTGAAAATAGCTGTACAGTTACTCTCCCAATCCAACCTGACAGAGCATGAGACGATCTGCAGAGAAGAATGGGAGAAACACCCCAAATACAGGTGTTCCAAGCTTGTAGCGTCATACCCAAGAACAGTCAAGGCTGTAATTGCTGCAAAAATGTCTTTCAACTAAGTTCTGAGTAAAGGGTCTGAATACTTATCTAATTGTGATATTTAATTTTCAATTTTTAATAGATTTGCAAAATGTATAAAAACCTGTTTTTCTTTGTCATTATGAGGTATTTTGTGTAGATTGATGTGAGAGGAAAAAAAGATTTAATACATTTTAGAATAAGGCTGTGAAGTAACAAGGTATATACAGTATGCAGCCCTTCCCATCTCTAAAGATCATCCAGTTTGGATTTTTTTAGCTGCCTCCGCTGTACTGTCATATTTCACAAAAGTTCTGGTCCTTTCTATTCTCATAGTTTCTAAAAAATAAAAATGTTTTTTGCTAAGAGTATCATTACATTATTGATCGATTGACTATGACTTTTGAAATCATCCAGCAGCGCTATTTGCAGAGTTAGCTCCAAGTACATTTTTCAATTTGTAGGATATACAGTATGTAGGATGTAGGATCTTAATTTGATCACTCTTTTGTTGCTTAGAATTATTTTCCACTTTGATATTTCAGACTTTGCCCTAAAAAAATGTATCAACCCCTACAAAAATGTCCATTACTTACAATCCACATAATAATTCACATATGTCCTGTAACTTTAGGATTCTTTTCCTGCTGAAGCAAACTGGCTCAAATTAAGATCCTACATCTGTAGCTAACCATGTTACTTCATCAAACCGGCAGATATTGTCCTGATTCTCTAATGAATTAGCCTGTCCCTCTGCAGATGACATTGCTGCAGGGGGGAAAGCTGTGTTGTAAGCCAGCCAATACTGTGAGCTTCTCTCTCTCTCTCTCTCTCTCTCTCTCTCTCTCTCTCTCTCTCTCTCTCTCTCTCTCTCTCTCTCTCTCTCTCTCTCTCTCTCTCTCTCTCTCTCTCTCTCTCTCTCTCTCGGAGTATTGAGAGTCCTCCCTCAAGACTACAGAGAGAACCTCATTCACAAAACAAAAAAGGTCTGTGCTGTCCGGTATGATTGGGACATCCCTACCCCATTGAAGATGAAATGAAAAAATGTTAAGGTCAGCGTTATGGTTTAGGGTAGCTCCGGACAGCACTGACCAAAACAAAAACAGTGGAGCAAATGTAATGCACAGCCCAATGTTGCTGCATCTTAACAGCTCTGTGTTATTTCAGTCAGGTATTGGCTTATCTGGCAAATCCATCATGGATAACAGGGGCACTATTTCTTAATGTCATTGTGAGAATGGCAGGTTCAATCGAGTCCAATTGAAAGGCTACACTCTTCCACTGAACCCACCACATACTGTTGATACAATCACCATTTACAGGTTAGTCATTTAGCAGATGGTTAGTCATTTAGCAGATGGTTAGTCATTTAGGTTAGTCATTTACAGGTTAGTCATTTAGGTTAGTCATTTAGCAGATGGTTAGTCATTTAGCAGATGGTTAGTCATTTAGGTTAGTAATTTAGCAGATGGTTGGTCATTTAGGTTAGTCATTTAGCAGATGGTTAGTCATTTAGGTTAGTCATTTAGCAGATGGTTAGTCATTTAGGTTAGTCATTTAGCAGATGGTTAGTCATTTAGCAGATGGTTAGTCATTTAGGTTAGTCATTTAGCAGATGGTTAGTCATTTAGGTTAGTAATTTAGCAGATGGTTGGTCATTTAGCAGATGGTTAGTCATTTAGGTTAGTAATTTAGCAGATGGTTATTCATTTAGGTTAGTCATTTAGAAGATGGTTAGTCATTTAGGTTAGTCATTTAGCAGATGGTTAGTCATTTAGGTTAGTCATTTAGCAGATGGTTAGTCATTTACAGGTTAGTCATTTAGCAGATGGTTAGTCATTTAGGTTTAGTCATTTAGGTTAGTCATTTAGCAGATGGTTAGTCATTTAGCAGATGCTCTTACAGAAGGTTAATTGGAGTTAAGTGCCTTTGCTCAAGGGCACAAAAACACATTTTTTTCACCTAGTTTTAGGCTAGGGTTAGTCATTCAAACCAGCGGTTACCTTTACATTACTGGCCCAATGCTCTTAAGCACTAGGCTACCTGACGCACCAAACATGTCCTTAAGGCAGCTTCATAACACAGATGTAATAATAGAGTGTGTGTCAGCGCGTGTGCCTGTCAGCACACGTAATTAAAAATTAATTACAAACTCTGTGGTTCTAGCCCTGAATTCTGATTGGCTGACATCCGTGGTATATCAGACCGTATACCAGGGGTATGACAAAACATGTATTTTTACTGCTCTAATTATCTTGGTAACCAGATTATAATAGCAATAAGGCACCTCGGTGTTTGTGGTATATGGCCAATTTATCACGGCTAAGGGCTGTATCCAGGCACTCTGCGTTGTGTCGTGCTTAAGAACGGCCCTTGGCCGTGGTGTATCGGCCACATACCCCCTTGAGCCTTCTAAATAACTATACAGTACCAGTCAAAAGTTTGAACACACCAACTAATTCAAGGGGTTTTTCTTTATTTGTACTATTTTCTACATTGTAGAATAATTATATTTAATTATATATTAATCAAAAAGTGTTCAACAAATCAAAATGTTTTTTTCATATTTGAGATTCTTCAAAGTTGACAACCTTTGCCTTGATGACAGCGTTGCACACTCTTTGCATTCTCTTAACCAGCTTAGCTTCATGAGGTAGTCACCTGGAATGAATTTCAATTAACAGGTGTGCCTTGTTAAAAGTACATTTGTGGAATTTCGTTCCATCTTAATGTGTTTGCGCCACTCTGTTGTATTGTGACAAAGTAGGGGGTATACAGAAGACAGCCCTATTTGGTGAAAACATAGTCCATATTATGACAAGAATGGCTCAAATAAGCAAAGAGAAATGACAGTCCATCGTTACTTTAAGACATGAAGGTCAGTCAATATGGAAAATTTCAAGAACTTTGAACGTTTCTTCAAGTGCAGCCACAAAAAAACATCAAGCGCTATGATGGAACTGGCTCTCATGAGGACCACCACGGGAATGGAAGACCCAGAGTTACCTCTGCTGCAGAGGATAAGTTCATTAGAGTTACCTCTGCTGCAGAGGATAAGTTCATTAGAGTTACCTCTGCTGCAGAGGATAAATTCATTAGAGTTACCTCTGCTGCAGAGGATAAGTTCATTAGAGTTACCTCTGCTGCAGAGGATAAGTTCATTAGTTACCAGCCTCAGATTGCAGCCCAAATAATTGCTTCACGGAGCTCAAGTAACAGACACATCTCAACATCAACTGTCCAGAGGACACTGCATGAATCAAGCCTTCATGGTTGATTTGCTGCAAAGAAACCACTACTGAAGGACACCAATAAGAAGAGAGACTTGCTTTGGCCCAGAAACACGAGCAATGGACATTAGAGCGGTGGAAATCTGTCCTTTGGTATTGTGAGTCCAAATTTGAGATTTCAGGTTTCAATCGCTGTGTCTTTGTGAGACGCAGAGTAGGTGAAAAGATGATCTCTGCATGTGTGATTCCCACCGTGAAGCATGGAGGAGGTGGTGTGATGGTGTGGGGGTGCTTAGCTGGTAACACTGTCTGTGATTTATTTAGAATTCTAGGCACACTTAACTTCTTGATGCACCCATCCCGTTAGCGGAATTATTTTCATCAACACCCGCTGAATTGCAGCGTGACAAATTCCAATTAAATTACTACAAATATTTAATTTTCATGAAATCACAAGTGCAATATAGCAAAACACAGCTTAGCTTGTTGTTAATCCACCTGGCATGTCAGATTTCAATAAAGCTTTTCGCATAACAACCGCTCGAGCGGTCACAGCATCACAGACACAAATTCCAAATAGTATCCGTAATGTCCACAGAAACATGTCAAACGTTTTTTATAATCAATCCTCAGGTTGTTTTTAAAATATATAATCGATAATATATCAACCGGGACTGCCCCCACAATGGCTGCCCCACTATGTTGCGCAAGCAAAACTCTGCGAACACCCAGCTATCCACTGACGCAATGTTAACTTTCTCGCTCATTTTTCAAAACGAACTATGTCTAAAGACTGTTGACACCTTGAGGAAGCCATAGGAAAAGGAATCTGGTTGATATCCCTTTAAATGGAGCAAAGGCAGGCTACGGAACATGGAGCTTTCAAAATAGAAGCCACTTCCTGGTTTGATTTTTCTCAGGGTTTCGCCTGCAATATCAGTTCTGTTATACTCACAAACAATATTTTCACAGTTTTGGAAACTTTAGAGTGTTTTCTATCCTAATCTGAATTATATTCATATTCTAGTTTCTGGCCCTGAGAAATAGGCAGTTTCAAATGGGTACGTTTTTTAGCCAAAAAATGAAAATACTGCCCCTACACTCAAGAAGTTAACCAGCATGGCTACGACAGCATTTGGGAGCAATACACCATCCTATCTGGTTTTCACTTAGTGGGATTATCACTTGTTTTTCAACGGGACTATAACCCAACACACCTCCAGGCTGTGTAAGGGCTATTTGACCAAGAAGGAGAGTGATAGAGTGCTGCATCAGATGACCTGGCCCCCACAATCACCCGACCTCAATCCTGCTGAGATTGTTTGGGATGAAATGAGTGAAGGAAAAGCAGCCAACAAGTGCTCAGTATATGTGGGAACTCCTTCAATACAGTTGGAAAAGCATTCCAGGTGAATCTGGTTGGGAGAATGCCAAGAGTGTGCAATGCTGTCATCAAGGAAAGGGGTAGCTATTTTGAAGAATCTCAAGAAAAAAATATATGTCACGAACGTCATAGTGAGGAAACCAAAACGCAGCGTGATGTGAATACATCCTTTTAATGATAGATGAAAACAAACACGAAGTACACTAAACAAACAAATAAACAAACAAATAAACAAACAACATAGAATAAACGAATGTGACCGCTATAAATACTGAGTGCAAACATGCAACATCACATAGACAATAACCCACCAAATACCCAAAGTTGATGGCTGCCTAAATATGGTTCCCAATCAGAGACAACGATAAACAGCTGCCTCTATTTGAGAACCAATCTAGGCAACCACAGACATAAATAAACACCTAGATGGTAAACAACCCCATAAACCTACAAAAAACCCTAGACAGTACAAAAAAACACATACATCACCCATGTCACACCCTGACCTAACCAAAATATATTAAAAAAACAAAGAATACTCAGGTCAGGGCATGACAATATGTTTTGATTTGTTTAACACTTTTTTGGTTACTACATGATTCCATGTGTTTTTTCATCATTTTGATTTATTCACTCTTATTCTATGCTTTGTATGTTTCTATGTTTTGTTTGGTCAGGGTGTGATCTGAGTGGGCATTCTATGTTACATGTCTAGTTTGTCTATTTCTATGTTTGGCCTGATATGGTTCTTAATCAGAGGCAGGTGTTAGTCATTGTCTCTGATTGGGAACCATTTTTAGGTAGCCTGTTTGGTGTTGGGTTTTGTGGGTGATTGTTCCTGTCTCTGTGTTTGCACCAGATAGGGCTGTTTAGGTTTTCTCACGTTTATTGTTCTGTTAGTCTATTCATGTATAGTTTTCTTTATTAAAGAACCATGAATAGAAACCACGCAGCATTTTGGTCCGCCTCTCCTTCAACTCAAGAGAACCGTTATATATATATATATATATATTTTTTTTTTTTTAAACTTGAATGAGTAGGTTATGTCCAAACTTTGACTGGTACTGTACAGCATATAAGTAAGTAAGAATCCTTGTATGAGCCTTCCCACACACACTGAATCAACATTTCTTCCACGTAATTTCAATGCAATAGACATTGAATTGACATATGTGCCCACTGGGTTGGCTTGTGCCACAACAGCTCATGGGACCAGAGCTCCTGTTTCTGTAGCGTGATGTACAAGTAATAATATAATAATATATCCCATTTAGCAGACGCTTTTGTCCAAAGCGACTTACAAGTCGGCTGGGGCCACTACTTTTACATATGGGTGGCCCTAGCGGGAATCGAACCCACGACGCTTGGCGTTGCAAGCGCCATGCTCTACCGACTGAGCCACACAGGACCCAGTACATGCCTCTATTCTATCGCAGAGCCTTAGCCCCAATATATCTCGTTATTGCAGAGATGCACCAAGTCCCACGCCTCGGCCCGGGGATCAAACTCCTTCCAATCTCAGGGCGGACACTCAAACCGTAAGTGTTACGGCTTTCTTCTGTTGAAGGAGGAGCGGACCAAAATGCAGCGTGGTACTTTTGAGACATATTTATTGAAGAACGAAAAACCACGAACAATACAAAAACAACAAACGTGAAAACCTAAACAGTCCTATCTGGTGAAGAGACAGGAACAATCACCCACGAAAACACTCACAGAATATGGCTACCTAAATATGTTTCCCAAATAGAGACAACGATAATCACCTGACTCTGATTGAGAACCGCCTCAGGCAGCCATAGACTATGTTATACACCCCACACAACCCCAAGACGAAACACACCACAAATAAACCCATGTCACACCCTGGCCTGACCCAATAAATGAAGATAAACATAATAAATATAGACCAGGGCGTGACAGTAAGGCCACTGAATCTTCGGTTGAGGCAATTTTTGGTGTTTTTATATTTTATTAGGATCCCCATTAGCTGTTGCAAAAGCAGCAGCTAATATTCCTGGGGTCCACACAGAACACAGAACACAGAACACAGACCAAGAAACATGACATAATAGAGAACTTAAATAGACAAAAATAAACCAGTCTTGTGTTGTATCACGCGTCACCAAATTGACGCTGAAGCCCCAAACTTGCCCTCAAGGCGGCTTCAATTGGTTCCTTAAATAACGCTGACGCAACAATAACATATGTGTGACAGCGTGTGTGCCTGTGTGCCTATATAAAATTAAATCTACAGTATGTAAAAAAATAAATCAGTCTTGTGTTGTATCGCACACTGTCTGTCTGGATATTCTTTGAGACAGTCGAAGATCCTTTTTTTGGACTGTTAATTTTCTGAGCCTTCAAAAAAAATATATTTTTGGCTCTTTTAATTAATCAAATAAATTATTCATGTGGACATCATACATTAAAACAACATCTGCATACTAAAGTGTTATGCAAAAAGGAAACAAGTCAAGCGAATTCCTGATGAATACTTTATGACTGATTCTGTAAGACGTCTACGGGATGTGTGTTGTCTTTGTCCTAACGGAATCGTCATGCCGATAGACTTATTTAAAGGAAGAGGAACATACAGTATATGGACATGGGACTTTCCTAGTAATGCAGGATAGGTCAGTCATACACAACGCATAGAAAACAATGACTAAGTCAAGGTTTGGTGGTAAAGGCCGTTGTTGTATGGATAGATGGGATGGTACACATTTGACCATATAGATCCCTATAAACGTAGAGTACCAGTCAAAAGTTTGAACACAACTACCCAATCAAGATTTTTTTTTTTTTTTTTTTTTTACTATTTTCTACATTGTAAAATAATAGTGAAGACATCAAAACTATGAAATAACACATGTGGAATCATGTAGTAACCAGAAAAGTATTGAACAAATCAAAATATATTTTAGATTTTAGATTCTTCTTTGCCTTGACGACAGCTTTGCACACGCTTGGCATTCCAAACATTTGTTTTGGTATTGTTTTTAGTGCATTACTTTTGTCCAGGGGATATAGAAAGACCACGCAGGTACATTTCTTCATAGATATTAAATTTGATTCCTGAATAGACTTTAATGTGGACGTTTAGCCCCTACTCTGGCTAGTGGATAGTTTGAATATTTACTAGAAGCCTTGGGCAGACTAAAACAAATATGATAGGCCCTTAAAACAGTAATGATAACCAATGGTACAGATATTACAGAGAGCTATAACTGAGCTGATAATGATCCGCCATGTTACACACACACACACACACACACACACACACACACACACACACACACACACACTCTCTCACACTTTATCTCTCTCTCACACACACACACACACACACACACACACACGCACTCGCACACTTTCTCTCTCTCACACACACACACACGCACACGCACACTCTCTCTCTCTCTCACACACACACACACACACACACACACACACACACACACACACACACACACACACACACACACGCACACTCTCTCTCTCATACACAGACACACACACACACACACACACGCACACTCTCTCTCTCATACACAGACACACACATGCGTCTATTTGTCATAGAGCCATTACACCATCCACCATCATTTCAGCTTGTCTCATCTCCTCTCAGGGAAAAATATAAATCTATTAGGCACCGAAGGTCACGTCGCGAGCACAAACAAAAACGTGAATTGCAGAGCACTGAAACGCACTGCCGCGCACATCCGTAAATAACTCCTCTACAGATGTAGCATCTTACATTGAACCATTTAGCTACAGCAGAGTAATGTTCCTGCAGCAACAGGAAATGTGAATTATTATGTGGATTATAATAAATATACATTTTTTGTTGGGGTTTATACATTTTTGTAGGGGTTTATACACCCACAGGACAGTAGGACTCCAGGAAGAGGGTTGGTCTGAAAACATACAGGACAGTAGATCTCCAACGGAGAGGGTTGGACTAAAAACCTACAGGACAGGAGATCTCCTGGAAGAGGGTTGGACTAAAAACCTACAGGACAGGAGATCTCCAGGAAGAGGGTTGGACTGAAAACCTACAGGACAGGAGATCTCCAGGAAGAGGGTTGGACTAAAAACCTACAGGACAGTAGATCTCCTGGAAGAGGGTTGGACTAAAAACCTACAGGACAGGAGATCTCCAGGAAGAGGGTTGGACTAAAAACCTACAGGACAGGAGATCTCCAGGAAGAGGGTTGGACTAAAAACCTACAGGACAGGAGATCTCCAGGAAGAGGGTTGGACTAAAAACCTACAGGACAGGAGATCTCCAACGGAGAGGGTTGGACTAAAAACCTACAGGACAGTAGATCTCCAGGAAGAGGGTTGGACTAAAAACCTACAGGACAGTAGATCTGCAGGAAGAGGGTTGGACTAAAAACCTACAGGACAGGAGATCTCCAACGGAGAGGGTTGGACTAAAAACCTACAGGACAGTAGATCTCCAGGAAGAGGGTTGGACTAAAAACCTACAGGACAGGAGATCTCCAGGAAGAGGGTTGGGCAGCAGTGTATTAGACATACACACATGATTTAAAACACTGATTTTAAAAAAAGACGTGGCTTTAAATGAAAGTTGTCCTGCGACAGGCTGATCAAATTAAGATCCTTCATATGTATCTCACCTGACGCCAATGTTTTCATCATAAACAATGTGACACCTTATGAGAGAAACGGCTATTGCGGCAACGGGCTTAAATGACTGCCTCCTGTCTGCCGTTTTTTTGCAAAAGATTAGACGGAAAGGGGTGGTGGTGGTGGGGGGTGGGTGGGGGGGTGGAAGAAAAAAAGTGACAGCACTTTGACATCTCGTTTCATGGCCCCTGATATTAAGGCATTTGGATGGCGATGCGATGTGTCGCGATGCGACCGTGCTGATGATGACTCTATGTCGTGGTGGGGATTAATACAGCTTCATTGAGGCCTCCTAATCCTCTATTTGGCGAAGAGAGAGGCAGAGAGGGAGAGAGAGAGAGGCAGAGAGGGAGAGAGAGAGAGGCAGAGAGGGAGAGAGAGAGGGCAGAGAGGGAGAGAGAGAGAGAGAGAGGCAGAGAGGGAGAGAGAGAGAGGCAGAGAGGGAGAGAGAGAGGGGCAGAGAGGCAGAGAGGGAGAGAGAGAGAGGCAGTGAGGGAGAGAGAGAGAGGCAGAGAGGGAGAGAGAGAGAGGCAGAGAGGGAGAGAGAGTGGGGCAGAGAGGGAGAGAGAGAGGGGCAGAGAGGGAGAGAGAGAGAGAGAGGCAGAGAGGGAGAGAGAGAGGTGCAGAGAGGGAGAGAGAGAGAGAGAGAGAGAGAGAGAGAGAGAGAGAGAGAGAGAGAGAGGCAGAGAGGGAGAGAGAGAGGGGCAGAGAGGGAGAGCGAGAGAGAGAGAGAGGCAGAGAGGGAGAGAGAGAGGGGCAGAGAGGGAGAGAGAGAGAGAGAGAGAGGCAGAGAGGGAGAGAGAGAGAGGCAGAGAGGGAGAGAGAGGCAGAGAGGGAGAGAGAGAGGCAGAGAGGGAGAGAGAGAGAGAGGCAGAGAGGGAGAGAGAGAGAGGCAGAGAGGAAGAGAGAGAGGCAGAGAGGGAGAGAGAGAGGAAGAGAGGGAGAGAGAGAGGCAGAGAGGGAGAGAGAGAGAGAGGCAGAGAGGGAGAGAGAGTGAGGCAGAGAGGGAGAGAGAGTGAGGCAGAGAGGGAGAGAGGGAGAGAGAGAGGCAGAGAGGCAGAGAGGGAGAGAGAGTGAGGCAGAGAGAGAGAGAGCGAGGGAGAGAGAGAGAGAGAGAGAGAGAGAGAGAGAGAGAGACAGAGAGAGAGAGAGAGAGAGGGCAGAGAGGGAGAGAGAGAAGCAGAGAGGGAGAGAGAGAGAGAGAGAGAGAGAGAGATAGAGAGAGAGAGAGAGGCAGAGAGAGAGAGAGAGGCAGAGAGGGAGAGAGAGAAGCAGAGAGGGAGAGAGAGAGAGGCAGAGAGAGAGAGAGGCAGAGAGAGAGAGAGAGGCAGAGAGGGAGAGAGAGAAGCAGAGAGAGAGAGAGAGAGAGGCAGAGAGGGAGAGAGAGAAGCAGAGAGGGAGAGAGAGAGTGAGGGGAGATCCATTGTTGGAGGGCTGATTAGAGTCCCTGTCATCGTTAATAACAGGATTATGTCTGAGCCCATCAGCCCAGGTTTTTCTATCAGTTTCCTGGCTGACGCTGTTTCTGTATGAGAGAGGCGGATGTTGTTGCTGTAAACACTCAGACATTCATCAAATGTGATGAATAAGTGTGTGGAGGACAGAGAGGTGGTTGTCATACACACACACACACACACACACACACACATACACACACACACACACACACACACACGTGAAGGCACAAACACTGACACCTATCAGATCTTATCTGAAAGATCACCAATTAACCATGACCTTCAAATGACCCCCCCCCCCCCCCAGTGATATGTGCTGTCCCCCAGACTCTATTGGCAAAATATCCTCTGAGGATTCCCCTCAGGCATCCTACATACAGTCATCCACGAGCATGGTTCTGAAGCACCATCCACCGATCACCACCCCCACCATGACCCTCAGGCACACTACATACAGTCATCCACGAGCATGGTTCTGAAGTACCAACCACCGATCACCACCCCCAACCATGACCCTTAGGCATCCTACATACCATCATCCACGAGCATGGTTCTGAAGCACCATCCACCGATCACCACCCCCAACCATGACCCTCGGGCATCCTACATACCGTCATCCACGAGCATGGTTCTGAAGCACCAACCACCGATCACCACCCCAACCATGACCCTTAGGCATCCTACATACCGTCATCCACGAGCAAGGTTCTGAAGTACCAACCACCGATCACCACCCCAACCATGACCCTCAGGCACCCTACATACAGTCATCCACGAGCATGGTTCTGAAGCACCAACCACCGATCACCACCCCCAACCATGACCCTCAGGCATCCTACATACCGTCATCCACGAGCATGGTTCTGAAGCACCAACCACCGATCACCACCCCCACCATGACCCTTAGGCATCCTACATACCGTCATCCATGAGCATGGTTCTGAAGTACCAACCACCGATCACCACCCCCAACCATGACCCTCGGGCACCCTACATACCATCATCCACGAGCATGGTTCTGAAGTACCATCCACCGATCACCACCCCCAACCATGACCCTCGGGCATCCTACATACCATCATCCATGAGCATGGTTCTGAAGTACCATCCACCGATCACCACCCCCAACCATGACCCTCAGGCATCCTACATACAGTCATCCACGAGCATGGTTCTGAAGCACCAACCACCGATCACCACCCCCAACCATGACCCTCGGGCACCCTACATACCATCATCCACGAGCATGGTTCTGAAGTACCAACCACCGATCACCACCCCAACCATGACCCTTAGGCATCCTACATACCGTCATCCACGAGCATGGTTCTGAAGTACCATCCACCGATCACCACCCCCAACCATGACCCTCAGGCACACTACATACCGTCATCCACGAGCATGGTTCTGAAGTACCGACCACCGATCACCACCCCCAACCATGACCCTCGGGCACCCTACATACCATCATCCACGAGCATGGTTCTGAAGTACCAACCACCGATCACCACCCCAACCATGACCCTCAGGCACACTACATACCGTCATCCACGAGCATGGTTCTGAGGTACCAACCACCGATCACCACCCCAACCATGACCCTCGGGCACCCTACATACCATCATCCACGAGCATGGTTCTGAAGTACCAACCACCGATCACCACCCCCAACCATGACCCTCAGGCATCCTACATACCATCATCCACGAGCATGGTTCTGAAGTACCATCCACCGATCACCACCCCCAACCATGACCCTTAGGCATCCTACATACCGTCATCCACGAGCATGGTTCTGAAGTACCATCCACCGATCACCACCCCCAACCATGACCCTCAGGCATCCTAACTACATTAATGTCATATGACTCTGGAAATGGGGGGGGGGGGTTATAATAGGCACCTGTTCCTTCTCTATTTTATATAGCTGTCATATGGCAGAAGAACTAGCAGAGTTTATTACCCAACAAAATACATTGCAGTGAACTTCACCCAGCCACTGCGATATTCTACTTTGTATCTCCTCCAGCTGCTTCCCAGCAGCACAGTCATCCATCAATGGCTTTTGGGAAGAAGTGTTTGTGTGTTAAAAACAGGCATACACACACACCTATCCTCAACTACCCCCTATGACCACAGGCCTCAGCCTCTACTTGCACACGGTCTTTCTCTGTAGTGTAGTGGGTCTGTCTATTCTCTAGTGTATTGGGTCTGTCTATTCTCTAGTGTATTGGGTCTGTCTATTCTCTGTAGTGTAGTGGGTCTGTCTATTCTCTAGTGTAGTGGGTCTGTCTATTCTCTGTAGTGTATTGGGTCTGTCTATTCTCCAGTGTAGTGGGTCTGTCTATTCTCTAGTGTAGTGGGTCTGTCTATTCTCTAGTGTAGTGGGTCTGTCTATTCTCTAGTGTAGTGGGTCTGTCTATTCTCCAGTGTAGTGGGTCTGTCTATTCTCTAGTGTAGTGGGTTTGTCTATTCTCCAGTGTAGTGGGTCTGTCTATTCTCTAGTGTAGTGGGTCTGTCTATTCTCTAGTGTAGTGGGTCTGTCTATTCTCTCGTGTAGTGGGTCTGTCTATTCTCTAGTGTAGTCGGTCTGTATATTCTCTAGTGTAGTGGGTCTGTCTATTCTCTCTCGTGTAGTGGGTCTGTATATTCTCTAGTGTAGTGGGTCTGTCTATTCTCTGTAGTGTAGTGGGTCTGTCTAATCTCTGTAGTGTAGTGGGTCTGTCTATTCTCTAGCGTAGTGGGCCTGTCTATTCTCTTAGTGTAGTGGGTCTGTCTATTCTCTGTAGTGTAGTTGGTCTGTCCACTCTCTAGTTTAGTGGATCTGTCTACTCTCTAGTGTAGTGGGTCTATCTATTCCCTAGTGTAGTGGGTCTGTCTATTCTCTAGTTTAGTGGGTCTGTCTATTTTCTGTAGTGTAGTGAGTCTGTCTATTCTCTGTAGTGTAGTGTGTCTGTCTATTCTCTGTAGTGTAGTGAGTCTGTCTATTCTCTGTAGTGTAGTGTGTC
Source organism: Oncorhynchus masou masou (assembly GCF_036934945.1). Classification (NCBI taxonomy): domain Eukaryota; kingdom Metazoa; phylum Chordata; class Actinopteri; order Salmoniformes; family Salmonidae; genus Oncorhynchus; species Oncorhynchus masou. The sequence continues at coordinate 58,728,587 of NC_088238.1, forward strand.
TGTCTATTCTCTGTAGTGTATTGAGTCTGTCTATTCTCTGTAGTGTAGTGTGTCTGTCTATTCTCTGTAGTGTAGTGAGTCTGTCTATTTTCTGTAGTGTAGTGAGTCTGTCTATTCTCTGTAGTGTAGTGAGTCTGTCTATTCTCTGTAGTGTAGTGTGTCTGTCTATTCTCTGTAGTGTAGTGTGTCTGTCTATTCTCTGTAGTGTAGTGTGTCTGTCTATTCTCTGTAGTGTAGTGTGTCTGTCTATTCTCTGTAGTGTAGTGAGTCTGTCTATTCTCTGTAGTGTAGTGTGTCTGTCTATTCTCTGTAGTGTAGTGTGTCTGTCTATTCTCTGTAGTGTAGTGAGTCTGTCTATTCTCTGTAGTGTAGTGTGTCTGTCTATTCTCTGTAGTGTAGTGTGTCTGTCTATTCTCTGTAGTGTAGTGTGTCTGTCTATTCTCTGTAGTGTAGTGGGTCTGTCTATTCTCTGTAGTGTATTGAGTCTGTCTATTCTCTGTAGTGTAGTGTGTCTGTCTATTCTCTGTAGTGTAGTGGGTCTGTCTATTCTCTGTAGTGTAGTGGTCTCTGGGATCTTGCCCAGTCAATATTGTCTACTGGATTTGTCTTATGTGAGAAAGTGCATGCACCTGTCTAGGGATTGAGATATTGATCTGCGTCTTGGACCAGGCTATCACAATACACTATAGGCCTGTTGCGTGTTCTTCCTTTGGCTTGTGAGAAGGAGAGTGAAAGATAGGTCATATGTCTGGCCTGTGAGTGAGTGTGTGCGTCCATATTTTGCCAAGTAAACAGCCAGCCAGCCCTGTCCTGTACGTCTCTCAGTATCTCAGGTGGCAGATCACGTCTCCTCACAGCACTGGTGATTCACTCTGGCTCAGATTGGCACAGTCAGGGAGATGGTCTGTCTGTGCGTGTGTGCGTGTGTGCGTGTGTGCGTGTGTGTGCGTGCGTGTGTGCGTGCGTGCGTGTGTGTGTGTGCGGGCGTGCGTGTGTGTGTGTGTGTGCGCGTTGGCAGATTGGCACAGTCAGGGATGTGATGTGTGTGTGCATGCTGCGAACACGTGCCCATGCCAACACACACACAAACATGTACTACTCACTCACGTGCACACACACACACATACACACACACACACACACAGCCAGTGTGTGTCTGGGACAGGCCTAGCTGTTGACTGACCTGGACCCTGGTGATGTACTCCATAACATTCAGCTCATGCCAGCGTGCCATGCTGATAAAACCCCAAAGCCATTTAAACTCGTGCAGGTGCAGACGTCATTAACATGCTCGGGGATTAGCGGTCTAACGGAACAATTAGGTAAATAAAGGGCGAACGCTGTTGGACTCACCACTCTGTTTAAACCCTTGGCCTCCGTGACATTTACCGGTTCCAAACAGGCTTCACGTGGGGTACCGTTAAACGGGCCGCTCATAGCGACACACGCTCACACAGAGGATCCTGGAGAGCAAGTACCTCTGAAAACATGATGTGTGTGTTTAATTGTTGACGTTGAATATGATGTGATCAACACAATGACTGTAATTCCTTAATATAATGGTTAGCCTACATTTTATTAGTTTCATAAATAGGCCCTATGTTGTGGGTAATATGTACACCTATACATTAGTCTATTCAGCTTGTGTGGTTCTATTGCTTTTTCTCCTCAAACTCTGCAATTCAAGAATACATGGCGGTTCAGCATTTCTCCAAGAACAGCACCGTAATCAATTACGTTTAGTAGAAATCCAATGCACTTAAACTTCCAGCGCGAATAACAAGGGGCTGCAGAAGAGAGGTACATTTATCGATAAAATAATGAATTCCAACCAAACCCCTCCTTCTCCTCCCGTGAGACGTTCGCTCCCCCTGGCTCCCCCATCCACAATAAGAGATATCTGCGATGTGGAGTGGCGCAGGGCTCCCGCCTCGCTGACAGAGAGGAAACGAGCGAATCGCCCGCGTGACTCTCTCACTCATTGACCGCGCGGTCCATAGCAATTTTCATTATCCCTACCCGGTACTGAGCAGTGAGGACCACTGCTAGGCTATCTCCATTGAAGGAACCGGGACAGAGGGAGAGAGCGAGAGAGAGGGGGGGGGGCGAGACGGTATTTGGAGCTCTCTCCAGCCTGCGCTCCTTCACAACCGCAGCAAGATGCTGAGCGCCGCTCTTTGCCAACCGGCTGCTGTTTCTCCCGTCTCCAGGGGCTGACTCCCGGTGAAGAGAACTCTAAATGGGCGTTTTTACCGTGTCTGTTGATTCTCAAGGATCCACGGTTGGATATTTTCGAAATGAAACGAATGAAAGATGTGAGCATCGAGAAGTGTTCTTGTTTTAGTGTGGTATCTGCAGGCTCCTCCCCCATAACAGTCAAGTCCACTGAACGCAGTGGTTCAGTGATTTTGAGTATTTATTTTCATGATAAATACGAAAAAGGATTCACATTTTGACATTAGGGACTTTCTAACTTTTCCCGGTGTTTTGTTGTCTGTTTTGCGGTCTCTGTCCGTGAAACAAAGATCTCAGGACATCATCAACTCTGTGGAAAACAGCGGCTTGAGATCTTCCCCCGGTCTGAACAGTTTAGCGCTGTCTCTCCCCTTCTCTATCCCTCTTCAAGCATCTCCTCTGGGTGGGGATTTCGACCGATGCTTGCCCTTTGTTTGCTTCTTGTTCTGTCTTGTCATTTGTTTGTTTGTTTGTTTCACAGCATGATGATTCACATGCTCAGCCATAATAGCCAAGGAAATGTATTCAAATTACGCATGCAACATGACAGTAATTCGTTTTGTTATGCTAAATTCCTATGACTGAATGCAAAAGAAAGCATGGGCTTATAATATGGGTCTATTTCGAGGTTGCCTTCTAGGACTTGGCAGATCCATGCTAACTTGATTTGTGTGTGTGTGTGTGTGCGTGCGTGTGTGTGTGTGTGTGGCAACTGATCACCCCAATAGAATCCACTAAAGACCTGTGTGTGTGTGTGTGTGTGTGTATGTGTGTGTGTGTGTGTGTGTGTGTGTGTGTGTGTGTGTGTGGCAACTGATCACCCCAATAGAATCCACTAAAGACCTGTGTGTGTGTGTGTGTGTGTGTGTGGCAACTGATCACCCCAATAGAATCCACTAAAGACCTGTCTGTGTGTGTGTGTGTGTGTGTGTGTGTGTGTGTGTGTGTGTGTGTGTGTGTGTGTGTGTGTGTGTGTGTGTGTGTGTGTGTGTGTGTGTGTGTGTGTGTGTGTGTGTGTGTGTGTGTGTGTGGCAACTGATCACCCCAATAGAATCCACTAAAGACCTGTCTGTGTGTGCCTGTTTGCAGTTACACTGGAAGTCGCCATCCATGTGGCCCTCGAGAGTGGGGAGCAGGCAGCCCTGTCCCCGGGAATCGGCACTCCGCAGGGCGGCCATCAGTGGCAACGTCCTCGCCCTGCCGCCGCACCACGTCCCCACGGGCAGGAGTGTCCGGGTCTTCATCTGTGCCAACCCTGACGGTAAGACACCACTGGCCAGGGATCAAATCTGCGAGTCCAGATGACTCTGAATAAACTGTTTTAGTGATGACCTAATCTGCAGAAAAGTGGGATGCTGCGCGTTACAGTTTGTTCCTGGCGCATGTGTGACCTGTTACGCGCACGATGATAACTAAGTCATTGCACTTTTACCCATTTCCGACAGAAGATATGGTATATTACCTGTAAGAAAATATATATAAGTCAATGTTTATATGACTCCCTTTCCAACAGTCCCTTAGTTACCAGTTATTTGCAGGTATACCTCTTCTATACATATCAGTGGGTAACTTGCGGCTTGAGATCTCAGATCTTGTGAATTGAGATGGGTGGGGTTGTTGTTAAACCTGTTTGCAGTCCAAATTAGGGAGGTGTTAATTAAATGACATGCAACAAAGCGGTGAGCCGTTCACACGGATCCAATACCTCTACTTTGGTTACAGGAATAACATGTCTGTGAAAATGCACGATTTATATATATGTCTTTAGGCTGCTTTTCATTTGTAATGCTGTTTTTTATTTATTTATCTAGGCAAGTAGTTAAGAACAAACTCTGATTTTCAACGAAAGCCTAGGAACAGTGGGTTAACTGCCTGTTCAGGCGCAGAATGAGAGATTTGTACCTTGTCAGCTGGGGGATTTGAACTTGCAACATTCCGGTTACTAGTCCAACGCGCTAACCACTAACCGCTACCCTGCCGCCCCATGTCAGATATACCAACAAAATAGTCATGAAATGCAGACCTGGTAAATTAGTAGGATTTTGGTCTGTGGTTGAAAGGGATTTTACAGACGTGAAGATTGATTTAGAATTCGCGCTGCTCATGAGCAAATGTATTTCATATCATTTCCAATATTTATATCAGATCGTTCCAGTTCCTGAGAAAAACAAGGAGCGTTGATCAATGTAGGTCTGTCATTTACTGTGTCCCCATCATGATAGTCCCAATGGTCCATACAAACGACAGGACAGGAGAGTGACATATCACGATACTCTACCAGCCCTGTCACTGACTGACACAGAGTGTTCCCGCGTCCAACAGTCAGTCACTAATGGTATTGTTCAATTCAATTAGGACGCGCATCAGCGCCGTAGACATTAATGAGCCAAACCCACTCGACTGGAGAGGATAGACCGAGATTATGCTTGTAGTTGTGTAGTTATTCTACCGTTCGGTCAACAACTGTTATATGGATGAATTAGCCAATTATAATATACTTCACTTCGTTTTGAAAAGTGATTTTAATCATATGGGATTCTGGTTAATCTCAAGCGATGTTTAATACGTTGTGAGGTAGGGATTTTCCTAACAGTTTGTGAGAAAACGTCAATGACGCGCAAGGCTGTGGGGTCGGAGGGGGGATAGCATGCACTTGCAGAGCTGCTGAATACGGCCTCGGGTCGGGAAGTAAAAATAGGCTTTCTAAAAACGGAGTAAACAAAGCAAGAGAACTAGAGTAGCCTAGACACAAACAGAGAGGGTGAGATGAAGGGCGAGATGGAGAAAGGGACAACGAAACACTCATTGACAAAAAAAATAGGGCCAAAATGCAACAACTGTCAAATGACCTACAATTCCTCTGATTTTGTCCCGGTTTTTATCCATATCCAATGGCAAACACAGTAGAAGAATTGTGCCACCTGTTGCTGGTCCAATCATTAAATTTCACCTGCAGTAACTCTGAAGATGCTTAGGAATCAGAGGTCCAATAGGAATACATTGAAAATATAAAATGCATATGAAATATTTGACCATCCATTTCAAGAATGATATTGACACACTGTTGACTAAAGGTTGCTATACATTATACAAAGGGTGGGTCTAATCCTGAACTCTGATTGGTTAAAACCATATTCCAGCTGGTGTCTATTCCACAAGTTACCACCGGCTAAATCTATGACATTAAAATGCCTATTTATTCTGTTCCATCTGACTGAGCAATCAAAAAGTCTCATCAGCCCAGCCAGGCAATTTATAAACTTGATCTCCACTATAAAAATCATCTAGACGTTATCTCACATTTCTTTTAGACTAACATTTAGTTTTCAACAGAGGTGATTTGTATAAACCTTGCTGTCTGTCTCTCTGACAATTTGCAACATTGTTTGAATATTCAAATTCGATCTCCAGCTGTCCCATAGTAATAATGTCAGGAGTTGGAACGAGACAGACAGGCAGGGCAGCATTTCTCAGCCAGTCGAATAAACTAATCAGCAGGCATAATTGTTATGGATATACATTATACAAAGAAATGTCAATTGAAAAAGGTAAAATGGAAGAAAGTGCAGCTAGTTTGCGATCTATCCAGCTTCAGTTTGAAGTGATTGTGTTAGCTGTGTTGTTGGCTAGCTCCTCTGAAGAACAGTGTCCTCACAAGAGAACACATGTTCTATGCCAGGTGAAATTGCGCCTCATTAGCTCATTGTTATGGATGCATCTAAATAAATCACTAGAAAACAGCTAAGATTGTACCATTTTTTTCCATTTTCACCTAAAATGACATACCCAAATCTAACTGCCTGTAGCTCAGGACCGAAAGCAAGGATATGCATATTCTTGAAACCATTTGAAGGGAAACACTCTGAAATTTGTGGAAATGTGAAATTAATGTAGGAGAATATAACTTATTAGATACGATAAAAGATAATACAAAGAAAAACGTGTTTTCTTTGAAATGCAAGAGAAAGGCCATTATATGACTTAGGAGCCTAGTCGCAATTTATTTTTTTGCCACTAGATGGCAGCAGTGTGTGTGCAAATTTTTAGACCGATCCAGTGAATCATTGCATTACTGTTCAAAGTGTTGTATCAAGTCTGCCCAAATGTGCCTAATTGGTTTATTGATACATTTTCAAGTACATAACTGTGCACTCTCCTCAAACAATAGCATTGTATTCTTTCACTATAATAGCTACTGTAAACTGGACGGTGCAGTTAGATTAACAAGAATGTAAGCTTTCTGCCCATATAAGACATGTCTGTGTCGTGGAATGTTTTCTGTTACTTACAACTGTCATGCTAATCACATTATGGCACGTTATCTCAACCGTCCCGGTATAGAGACACCAATCCAAATGTAGCTACAGTGCTGTTATTCTGTCCGCTATGTTTGACATGACTGTAAGTTAGCCGTAGTTGACTAGCTAGCAAGCAAGGGATAAGAACGTTGCCAGCCGGTACGGCAATGGAACATTAAGAACCAACGACTGGGTCGCATCTCTGACAACCGAACTGATCAAATGAACGACCAGCTGGCTTCGGTAGCCACCCTAGATTTGTGTCAGAACTATATCTTGTGGAAGGATGAAATAGTATGAATAAATTCATCAAAATAATGTTTTTAATTAAAATATGTAAATCATTATCTGAATATGTTGGTAACCCGTTGTATAAAAGTGGTAATGCCCTCGAAGCCGGTGTTTGGAGGACATATTGGCACGGTTTGCCGCCCCTCGGTTTCTGGGGCATTATCACTGAGAAGACTTTACATTACATCATACAGAACTAGTCAGAACGAGTATTGTGAATACATGATACTGGTGCTGGGAGGTAGACATTGATTCTACACCAATACACAGATACGTTGTTGTGGGGGGAAGGGGGGGGGGAGACAGAGAGAGAGAGACAGACAGACAGAGAGAGAGAGACAGAGAGAGGCAGAGAGAGAGAGAGAGAGAGAGAGAGCGAGAGAGCGAGAGAGGCAGTGGAGAGAATCAACTAAAAAAACAGAGCAAATTGGAATGTTACTTGGCCCTAAACATAGTCTTGCGATTGCGAGAAGCCGCCATAGGCACACCTGGCTCTCGAGAGAAGCCCCACAAAATTAGGTGAAAACTGAGCTGCACTACCTAACTTTCTGCCAAATGTATGATCACATTCGAGATACACATTTCCCACAGATCACCCAGATTCACAAATAATTTGAAAACAAATTGAACATGGATAAACTCCCATATCTGTCAGGCAAATATGCAGTGTTCAATCACAGCAGCAAGATGTGTGGCCCGTTGCCATGTTGAAGGGGTAACCAGTGGAGAACAAACAACATTGGAACTACTGCCAATTTCTGTTTATTTGTCTTCACCTACTATTGGTGCTAAAACACTGTACATAGACGGTAATATAACACTTGATATGTCTTCATCTTTTTGAAACCTTTTTGAGTGCAATGTTTACTGTTCATTTCTCTATCGTTTTTTGTTGATGTTGTTTTGTGTCTTTTCACTTTTATTTATTGTTTATTTTGGCAATGTAATTACATGTTTCCCATGCCAATAAAGCCCCTTTGAACTGAATAGAGAGAGAGAGAGAGAGAGAGAGAGAGAGAGAGAGAGAGAGAGAGAGAGAGAGAGAGAGAGAGAGAGAGAGAGAGAGAGAGAGAGAGAGAGAGAGAGAGAGAGAGAGAGAGAGAGAGAGAGAGAGAGAGAGAATTCACATCTTCATTGTCTGTGATCAGCACCAAGTGATCAGCAACTCTATAGACTGGATAGTGTTTTGTTCTAGAAGTAACACACCTTGCACTGATGCTGGAGTGCTGTTCCACTAGAGGGCGAAATTTCTGCACTACACTAAGTTAAAGTCGTTTTGGCAAAGATGGAATAATAATATGTTATTAAGTAGAGTAATCTAGAACCTGAAGGGAGAGTGATCTAGAACCTGTAGGGAGAGTGATCTAGAACCTATAGGGAGAGTGATCTAGAAACTATAGGGAGAGTGATCTAGAACCTATACTGAGAATGATCTAGAACCTATAGGGAGAGATCACTCTCCCTATCGGTTCTAGATCACTCTCACTATAGGTTCTAGATCACTTCCCTAATAGTTTCTAGATCACTATCCCTATGGGTTCTAGATCACTCTCACTATAGGTTCTAGATCACTTTCCCTATAGTTTCTAGATCACTCTCCCTATAGGTTCTAGATCACCCGCCGCATAGGTTCTAGATCACTCTCACTAAAGGTTCTAGATCACTCTCAATATAGGTTCTAGATCATTCTCAGTATAGGTTCTAGATCACCCTCCCTGTAGTTTCTAGTGCTCTAGAACCTATAGGGAGAGTGATCTAGAACCCATAGGGAAAGTGATCTAGAACCTATAGGGAGAGTGATCTAGAACCTATAGGGAGAGTGATCTAGAACCTTTAGTGGGAGTGATCTAGAACCTATGCGGCGGGTGATCTAGAACCTATAGGGAGAGTGATCTAGAAACTATAGGGAAAGTGATCTAGAACCTATAGTGAGAGTGATATAGAACCTATAGGGAGAGTGATCTAGAACCCATAGGGATAGTGATCTAGAAACTATAGGGAAGTGATCTAGAACCTATAGTGAGAGTGATCTAGAACCTATAGGGAGAGTGATCTAGAACCTATAGGGAAAGTGATCTAGAACCTATAGTGAGAGTGCTCTAGAACCTATAGGGAGAGTGATCTAGAACCTATAGGGAGAGTGATATAGAAACTATAGGAAAAGTGATCTAGAACCTATAGTGAGAGTGATCTAGAACCTATAGGGAAAGTGATCTAGAACCTATAGTGAGAGTGATCTAGAACCTATAGGGAGAGTGAACTAGGTGTATAAGGCACACTAGGGGAATGGAATGCACTTCAGATATAGTGCGCACTAAGGAAGAGATGACCTTAAGTATGGTCTACTTATGCTTTACCAGAGATAACTACAGTATCATAACAGTTGTACTGTGTCTGTAGATGTGTCTGGCCCACTGGGCCCTCTTCCCCAGATGTGATTCCGTGTTTCAGATGGATGTGTTCTCTGTCTGGTAGTGACCTATAGCCTATGATGTACAGTCGTGTCACTGCCCAGACTAGTGTAGTCAAAGACCATAGACCGTCCTCTCAGTCCCCTGTTGATGATTCTGCATTTAAGAAGCATCTTACCAACTACTGTAACAATGTTACTGCTGCTACTTATTAAAGGGACAATATGTAATTCAGAAATTCTTTAAGAATCAATGGTTCATTTAAAAGTCCAAAAAGGGATGTACAAATCCCAGATTGCCCTTTTAAGGACTCTTTGAATGTAGGTTATGGGCACAATAAAACATTGAAGCTGAGATGATTTTGCTGAAAGCCAAATAAAAAATGTTGTTCCAGTATAGTTCATACCTGTCACGCCCTGACCTTAGAGACATTTTATTTCTCTATTTGGTTAGGTCAGGGTGTGTTTTGTGGTGGTTATTCTATATTGTCTATTTCTTTGTTTTTGGCCGAGTATGGTTCCCAATCAGAGGCAGCTGTCTATCGTTGTCTCTGATTGGGAATCATACTTAGGCAGCCATTTTTCCCACTTTCTGTTGTGGGATTTTGTTTTTGCACAGTTGCTGTTAGCCCTGCAGAACTTTACGTTCGGTTAAATTTTGTTGTTTTTTTGGTGTCATTTTTAATAAAAGAAAAATGTACGTCTACCATGCTGCACCTTGGTCCATTCATTCAGACGAACGTAACAATACTAATATATATTATCAATATTGATATAATTGCCATCATGTCAAAGTAAACTTGGAGTCACGCGATGATATGGTGTGTGGTCCATCCACTATGACTTGGGAAAGCGTGCAGTTTATTAGGCTGCAGATGAAATAAGTTATGATGAACTTCACAGGGGAGGTGAAAGGTCAAAGTGATCTTAAAGCATCATTCCAATAAATATTGAGGTTCTGATTCTGGAGACATGATGATCGATGC
>NC_088238.1:58741306-58783806 GCF_036934945.1 Oncorhynchus masou masou
CCCCAACCCCCCCCCCCATTTCTCTCTCTCTCCACTCTCTCCCATAGACATATCTTTCCAGAGCTAGTTAAACACAGGTACAATGAGGACCTAGAGAGCTTGTCCAGTGTTGGTGCTGATATTACGAAGGGCATTATAGAGTCCGGTAGAGTTTAGAGTGTGATACAGTGGCATGTTTCCTCGTGAATGTTTATGCTCTTCCAAAGCCTTCATCAGATTGATAATGAATGAACAAACACACAGCAAAACGAACTTCATTTACAATCAATAGAAATTGGAATCAGACGCTCTGTGTCTATGACATCTGTGTCAGACAGTGTGTATGTAAACTGTTTGGGGCGACCCCATTCTGTCGAATGGTCTATTGTTTGGTCGATAGGCTGTTGGTCGACCAAGATTTCTTCAGTGGAGCAGTAGCAAAAACATTCTTTTTTAAAATTCATGTGCAAGACACCTGTTTGATTCATGCCTGTCTGAGTGGACTGATCCATCGTAGAGGCCTGTCTATGTGGACTGATCCATTGTAGAGGCCTGTCTGAGTGGACTGATCCATTGTAGAGGCCTGTCTGAGGGGACTGATCCATTGTAGAGGCCTGTCTGAGTGGACTGATCCATTGTAGAGGCCTGTCTGAGGGGACTGATCCATCGTAGAGGCCTGTCTGAGTGGACTGATCCATTGTAGAGGCCTGTCTGAGTGGACTGATCCATTGTAGAGGCCTGTCTGAGTGGACTGATCCATCGTAGAGGCCTGTCTGAGTGGACTGATCCATTGTAGAGGCCTGTCTGAGTGGACTGATCCATCGTAGAGGCCTGTCTGAGTGGACTGATCCATTGTAGAGGCCTGTCTGAGTGGACTGATCCATTGTAGAGGCCTGTCTGGGTGGACTGATCTATTGTGGAGGCCGTGAGGCCCAGTCCATCACTCTAAGACGTGCTATTAAAATCGAATACGGTTATATTACATATGGTGTAACACAAATGTGCTTTCTCCAAAAATGTGCTTTCACCAACATTGGATAGCAGTGGTTCTGAAACATCATTGCTCTGGTGAATTGCCGCTTTTTCCTAGACCATGTTTCTATGTGCTTAATAGCAAAGTTACCCAGCATATTGGTGTTGAGGACAATGTGGCTGTCACACCCTGACCATAGTTTGCTTTGTATATTTCTATGTTTTGTTTGGACAGGGTGTGATCTGAGTGGGCATTCTTTGTTGTGTGTCTAGTTTCTGTGTTTGGCCTGATATGGTTCTCAATCAGAGGCAGGTGTTAGTCATTGTCTCTGATTGGGAACCATATTTAGGTAGCCTGTTTGGTGTTGGGTTTTGTGGGTGATTGTTCCTTGTTCCTGTGTTAGTTTGCACCAGTTTAGGCTGTTTCGGTTTTCACGTTACGTTTATTGTTTTTTTTGTATCGATCTTGTTTCATCATCATCATTAAAGATGTATCTAAATCACCACGCCGCATTTTGGTCCGACTCTCCTTCACCACAAGAAAACCGTGACAGTGGCAGCAGCAGAGTTAGGAGATGAAAAAACTGCTCTTGCCTTAATTGTCTAAGACAAGCGAGGCGAGAAGAAACCCCAACTTAATTAGGTCGATAATCAAGATCCTAACTGTTAAATGTGCTTACCTTTGTAAATTATCCACATACACTACCGTTCAAAAGTTTGGGGTCACATTAAATTGTATCCGCAAAACACCAGTCTCAACACCAGTCTCAACGCCAGTCTCAATGAAGAGGCGACACCGGGATGCTGGCCTTCTAGGCAGAGTTACAAAGAAAAAGCCATATCTCTGACTGGCCCAAAAAAATAAAACATTAAGATGGGCAAAAGAACACAGACACTGGAGAGAGGAACTCTGCCTAGAAGGCCAGCAACCCCGAGTCACCTCTTCACTATTGCCGTTGAGACTTTTGCGGGTACTATTTAAATAAGCTGCCATTTGAGGACTTGTGAGGCGTCTGTTTCTCAAACTAGAAACTCTCAAATCAAAGTTTATTTGTCACATGCGCTGAATACAACAGGTACAACTTACAGTGAAATGCTGACTTACAGGCTCTAACCAATAGTGCAAAAAAGATATTAGGTGAACAATAGGTAAGTAAAGAAATAAAACAACAGTAAATGCAGGCTATAAACAGTAGCGAGGCTATAAATGTAGCGAGGCTATAAATGTAGCGAGGCTATAAACAGTAGAGAGGCTATAAACAGTAGCGAGGCTATAAATGTAGCGAGGCTATAAACAGTAGAGAGGCTATAAATGTAGCGAGGCTATAAATGTAGCGAGGCTATAAACAGTAGAGAGGCTATAAACAGTAGAGAGGCTATAAATGTAGCGAGGCTATAAATGTAGCGAGTCTATAAACAGTAGCGAGGCTATAAACAGTAGAGAGGCTAAAAATGTAGTGAGGCTACAAACAGTAGCGAGGCTATAAATGTAGTGAGGCTACAAACAGTAGCGAGGCTATAAACAGTAGCGAGGTTATAAATGTAGCGAGGCTATAAATGTAGCGAGTCTATATACAGTAGCGAGGCTATAAATGTAGCGAGGCTATAAACAGTAGCGAGGCTATAAATGTAGCGAGGCTATAAACAGTAGCGAGGCTATAAATGTAGCGAGGCTATAAACAATAGCGAGGCTATAAATGTAGCGAGGCTATAAACAGTAGTGAGGCTATAAATGTAGCGAGGCTATAAACAGTAGTGAGGCTATAAACAGTAGCGAGGCTATAAATGTAGCGAGGCTATAAACAGTAGCGAGGCTATAAATGTAGCGAGGCTATAAACAATAGCGAGGCTATAAATGTAGCGAGGCTATAAACAGTAGCGAGGCTATAAATGTAGCGAGGCTATAAACAGTAGCGAGGCTATAAACAGTAGCGAGGCTATAAACAGTAGCGAGGCTATAAACAGTAGCGAGGCTATAAACAGTAGCGAGGCTATAAATGTAGCGAGGCTATATACAGTAGCGAGGCTATAAATGTAGCGAGGCTATAAACAGTAGCGAGGCTATAAATGTAGCGAGGCTATAAACAGTAGCGAGGCTATCAATGTAGCGAGGCTATAAACAATAGCGAGGCTATAACAGTATCGAGGCTATAAACAGTAGCGAGGCTATAAACAGTAGCGAGGCTATAATCAGTAGCGAGGCTATATACAGTAGCGAGGCTATATACAGTAGCGAGGCTATAATCAGTAGCGAGGCTATATACAGTAGCGAGGCTATAATCAGTAGCGAGGCTATATACAGTAGCGAGGCTATAATCAGTAGCGAGGCTATATACAGTAGCGAGGCTAGAAACAGTAGCGAGGCTATAATCAGTAGCGAAGCTATATACAGTAGCGAGGCTATAATCAGTAGCGAGGCTATATACAGTAGCGAGGCTATAAATGTAGCGAGGCTATAAACAGTAGCGAGGCTATAAACAGTAGAGAGGCTATATACAGTAGAGAGGCTATAAACAGTAGAGAGGCTATAAACAGTAAAGAGGCTATAAACAGTAGAGAGGCTATAAACAGTAGAGAGGCTATATACAGTAGAGAGGCTATATACAGTAAAGAGGCTATAAACAGTAAAGAGGCTATAAACAGTAGAGAGGCTATAAACAGTAGAGAGGCTATAAACAGTAGAGAGGCTATATACAGTAGAGAGGCTATATACAGTTGCGAGGCTATAAATGTAGCGAGGCTATAAACAGTAGTGAGGCTATAAATGTAGCGAGGCTATAAACAGTAGTGAGGCTATAAACAGTAGCGAGGCTATAAATGTAGCGAGGCTATAAACAGTAGCGAGGCTATAAATGTAGCGAGGCTATAAACAATAGCGAGGCTATAAATGTAGCGAGGCTATAAACAGTAGCGAGGCTATAAATGTAGCGAGGCTATAAACAGTAGCGAGGCTATAAACAGTAGCGAGGCTATAAACAGTAGCGAGGCTATAAACAGTAGCGAGGCTATAAACAGTAGCGAGGCTATAAATGTAGCGAGGCTATATACAGTAGCGAGGCTATAAATGTAGCGAGGCTATAAACAGTAGCGAGGCTATAAATGTAGCGAGGCTATAAACAGTAGCGAGGCTATCAATGTAGCGAGGCTATAAACAATAGCGAGGCTATAACAGTATCGAGGCTATAAACAGTAGCGAGGCTATAAACAGTAGCGAGGCTATAATCAGTAGCGAGGCTATATACAGTAGCGAGGCTATATACAGTAGCGAGGCTATAATCAGTAGCGAGGCTATATACAGTAGCGAGGCTATAATCAGTAGCGAGGCTATATACAGTAGCGAGGCTATAATCAGTAGCGAGGCTATATACAGTAGCGAGGCTATAAACAGTAGCGAGGCTATAATCAGTAGCGAGGCTATATACAGTAGCGAGGCTATAATCAGTAGCGAGGCTATATACAGTAGCGAGGCTATAAATGTAGCGAGGCTATAAACAGTAGCGAGGCTATAAACAGTAGAGAGGCTATATACAGTAGAGAGGCTATAAACAGTAGAGAGGCTATATACAGTAGAGAGGCTATATACAGTAGAGAGGCTATAAACAGTAAAGAGGCTATAAACAGTAGAGAGGCTATAAACAGTAGAGAGGCTATATACAGTAGAGAGGCTATATACAGTAGAGAGGCTATATACAGTAAAGAGGCTATAAACAGTAGAGAGGCTATAAACAGTAGAGAAGCTATAAACAGTAGAGAGGCTATAAACAGTAGAGAGGCTATATACAGTAGAGAGGCTATAAACAGTAGAGAGGCTATAAACAGTAGAGAGGCTATATACAGTAGAGAGGCTATATACAGTTGCGAGGCTATATACAGTAGCGAGGCTATATACAGTAGAGAGGCTATAAACAGTAAAGAGGCTATAAACAGTAAAGAGGCTGTAAACCATATCTACATGTACATACTACCGGAATCAGCCTGACTAACACAGGTTAGTCAGGCTGATTGAGGTAGTATGTACATGTAGATATGGTTAAAGTGACTATGCATATATGATGAACAGAGAGTAGCAGTAGCGTAAAAGAGGGGTTGGCGGGTGGTGGGACACAATGCAGATAGCCCGGTTAGCCAATGTGCGGGGGCACTGGTTGGTCGGCCCAACTGAGGTAGTATGTACATGCATTTATAGTTAAAGTGACTATGCATATACAGTAAGATAAACAGAGAGTAGCAGCAGCGTAAAAAGAAGGGTTGGGGGGGGTTCGGGGCGGGGGGGGTTCGGGGCGGCAGGGGGGGGGCAATGTAAATAGTCCGTGTAGACATTTGATTACATGTTCAGGAGTCTTATGGCTTGAGGGTAAACACTGTTGAGCCTTTTCGTCCTAGACTTCGGTACCGCTTCCCATGTAGAGAGAACAGTCTGTGACTGGGGTTGCTGGGGTCTTTGACCATTTTAGGGCCTTCCTGTGACACCGCCTGGTGTCGAGGTCCTGGATGGCAGGCAGCTCAGCCCCAGTGATGTACTGGGCCGTACGCACTACCCATTGTAGTGCCTCGCAGTCAGAGGCCGAACAATTGCCGTACCAGGCAGTGATGCGACCAGTCAGGATGCTCTCGATGTTGCAGCTGTAGAACCTTTTGAGGATATCAGGACCCATGCCAAATATTTTTAGTTTCCTGAAGGGGGAATAGGCTTTGTCGTGCCCTCTTCACAACTGTCTTGGTGTGTTAGGACCATTCTAGTTTGTTGTTGATGTGGACACCAAGGAACTTGAAGCTCTCAACCTGCTCCACTGCAGCCCCTTTGATGAGAATGGGGGCGTGCTCGGTCCTCATTTTCCTGTAGTCCACAATCATCTCCTTAATCTTGGTTACGTTGAGGGAGAGGTTGTTATTCTGGCACCACCCAGCCAGGTCTCTGACCTCCTTCCTATAGGCTGTCTCGTCATTGTCGGTGATCAGACCTACCACTGTTGTGTTGTCTGCAAACATTATGATGGTGTTGGAGTTCGTGCCTGGCCATGCAGTCGTGGGTGAACAGGGAGTTCAGGAGGGGACTGAGCACAAACCCCTGGGGAGTGCAGTGTTAGGGATCAGCATGGCAGGTGTGTTGCTACCTACCATCACCACCTTCCCGTAAGGAAGTCCAGGATCCAGCTGCAGAGGGAGGTGT
The DNA here is from genome assembly GCF_036934945.1 of Oncorhynchus masou masou. Classification (NCBI taxonomy): domain Eukaryota; kingdom Metazoa; phylum Chordata; class Actinopteri; order Salmoniformes; family Salmonidae; genus Oncorhynchus; species Oncorhynchus masou. Next base: position 58,747,428 of record NC_088238.1, read on the forward strand.
TTAGTCTAAGGATCCTTAGCTTAGTGATGAGCTTTGAGGGTACAATGGTGTTGAACGCTGAGCTGTAGTCAGTGAATAGCATTCTCACATAAGTATTCCTTTTGTCCAGGTGGAAAAGGGCAGTGTGGAGTGCAGTAGAGATTGCATCATCTGTGGATCTGTTTGGGCGGTATGCAAATTGGAGTTGGTTTAGGGTTTTTGGGATAATGGTGTTTATGTGAGCCATTACCAACCTTTCAAAGCACTTCATGGCTACGAACGTGAGTGCTATGGGTCTGTAGTCATTTACGCAGGTTGCTTTTGTGTTCTTGGGCACAGGGACTACGGTGGTCTGCTTTAAACATGTTGGTATTACAGACTCAATCAGGGACATGTTGAAAATGTCAGTGAAGACATCTGCCAGTTGGTCAGCATATGCCCGGAGCACACGTCCTGGTAATCCGTCTGGCCCCGCAGCCTTGTGTATGTTGACCTGTTTAACTTCTCTACGATAGGGGGACAGTCGCGTCCCACTTGGCCAAAAGCCAGGGAAAATGCAGAGCGGCAAATTCAAATAAAATGATATAAAAATGAAACTTTCATTAAATCACACATGTAAGATACTAAATTAAAGCTACACTCATTGTGAATCCAGCCAACATGTCAGATTTTAAAAAGGCTTTTCGGCGAAAGCATAAGATGCTATTATCTGATGATAGCACAACAGCAAACAAAGAGAGTAGCATATTTCAACCCTGCAGGCGTTACACAAAACCCAGAAATAAAATATAAATCATGCCTTACCTTTGACGAGCTTCTTTTGTTGGCACTCCAATATGTCCCATAAACATCACAAATGGTCCTTTTGTTCGATTAATTCCATCCATATATATCCAAAATGTTAATTTATTTGGCGCGTTTGATCCAGAAAAAATTTGGCCGTACTTCTTCATTTCACAAAGGAATAACCTCAGCCATTTTCCAAAGACTGGTGACATCTAGTGGTAGCGGTAGGAACTGCAAACCAGTGCCTCAGAAATATAGTTCCCCTATGAAACCTCATTGAATAGACAGTGACCTCAACAAAAAAAGAAATTCTGAATGGTTAGTCCTCGGGGTTTTGCCTGCTACATAAGTTCTGTTATACTCACAGACAGGATTCAAACAGTTTTAGAAACTTCAGAGTGTTTTCCATCCAAATATACTAATAATATACATATCTTATATTCTTGGCATGAGTAGCAGAAAGTTGAAATTGGGCACGCTATATATCCAAAAGAGAAAATGCTGCCCCCTATCCCAAAGAGGTTTAGGTCTTACTCACGTCAGCTACGGTGAGCGTGATCACACAGTCGTCCGGAACAGCTGATGCTCTCATGCATGCCCAGTGTTGCTTGCCTCGAAGCAAGTGATTTAGCTCGTCTGGTAGGCTCTTGTCACTGGGCAGCTCGCGGCCGTGCTTCCCTTTGTAGTCTGTAATAGTTTGCAAGCCCTGCCACATAAGACGAGCGTCGGAGCCGGTGTAGTATGATTCAATCTTAGCCCTGTATTGACACTTTGCTTGTTTGATGATTCCTCGCAGGGCATAGCAGGATTTCTTGTCAGCTTCCGGGTTAGAGTCCCACACGTTGAAATCGGCAATTCTACCCTTTAGCTCAGTGCGAATGTTGCCTGTAATCCATGGCTTCTGGTTGGGGTTTGTATATACAGTCACTGTGGGGATGACGTCCTCAATGCACTTATTGATAAAGCCAGTGACTGATGTGGTGTACTCCTCAATGCCATTGGAAGAATCCCGGAACATGTTCCAGTCTGTGCTGCAAAACAGTCCTGTAGTTTAGCATCTGCTTCATCTGAACACTTCTTTATAGACCAAGTTACTGGTGCTTCCTGCTTCCTGCTTCCTGCTTTCATTTTTGCTTGTAAGCAGGAATCAGGAGGATAGAGTTTTGGTCGGATTTACCAAATGGAGGGTGAGGGAGAGCTTTGTACGCATCTCTGTGTGTGGAGTACAATGTGATCTAGAATTATTTTCCTTCTGGTTGCACATTTAACATGTTGATAGAAATTTGGTAGGATTGATTTAAGTTTCCCTTCATTAAAGTCTCCGGACACTAGGAGCGCCACCTCTGGGTGAGTGGTTTCTTGTTTGCTTGTTTTCTCATACATCTGACTGAGTGTTGTCTTAGTGCCAGCATCTGTCTGTGGTGGTGAATAAACAACCACGAAACTATAGCTGAGAACTCTAGGCAAGTAGTGTGGCCTGCAATTTATGACAATATACTCTACTTCAGGCGAGGAAAATCTAGAGACTTCCTTAGATTTCGTGCACCAGCTATTGTTTACAAATATGCACAGACCGCCATGTCAGTCTCTCTATCTTGCCGGTGCAGCGTCTCTAGCTGAATATCCATGTCGTCATTCAGCCACGATTCCGTGAAGCATAGGATATTACAGTTTTTGATGTCCCTTTGGTAGGATATTCGTGATCGTACTTCGTCTAGTTTATTGTCCAATGATTGCACGTTGGCGAGTAGTATTGACGGTAACGGCAGCTTTCCCACCAGCCTTTTCTGGGTCCTGACCAGGCATCTGGCTCTTTGTCCTCTGCGTCGCTTCCTCTTGCAAATAATGGGGATGTCGGCCCTGTCAGGTGTTTGGAGAATGTTCTGTGCGTCTTGCTTGTTGTCCATGTTAATGACCATGTTAAGATCAAAGTTAATGGCCATGTTAATGTCCATAGTCTCATTGTCATATCACTGTGTGGTGTGGTGTCCACGTTAATGACCACGTTAATGACCATGTTCATGTCCATGTTAATGTCCTTTGTCTCATTGTCATATCACTGTGTGGTGTCCACGTTAATGACCACGTTAATGACCATGTTCATGTCCATGTTAATGTCCTTTGTCTCATTGTCAAATAAAATAAAGTGTTATTGGTCACATACACATGTTTAGCAGATGTCATTGCAGGTGTAGTGAAATGTTTGTGTTCCTAGCTCCAACCGTGCAGTAGTATCTAACAATTCACAACAATACACACACAAATCTAAAAGTAAAATAATGAAATTAAGAAACATATCAATATTAGGACGAGCAACGTCAGAGTGGCATTGACTAAAATACAGTAGAATAGAATATAGTATATACAGTTGAAGTCGGAAGTTTACAAACACCATTGCCAAATACATTTAAACTCCGTTTTTCACAATTCCTGACATTTAAGATCACAGTTAGGATCACCACTTTATTTTAAGAATGTGAAATGTCAGAATAATAGTATAGACCAAGCCATTTGCGACCAAGCTTTAACTTCCCGACTGATGTCTTGAGATGTTGCTTCAATATATCCACATCATTTTCCTACCTCATGATGCCATCTATTTTGTGAAGTGCACCAGTCCCTACAGCAGCAAAGCACCCCCACAACATGATGCTGCCACCCCCCTGCGTTTGGGATGGTGGTTTTTGGCTTGCAATCCTCCACCTTTTTCATCCAAACATAAAGATGGTCATTATGGCCAAACAGTTATATTTTTGTTTCATCAGACCAGAGGACTTTTCTCCAAAAAGTACCATCTTTGTCCCCATGTGCAGTTGCAAACCCTAGTCTTGCTTTTTTATGGCAGTTTTGGCTTCTTCCTTGCTGAGGGGCCTTTCAGGTTATGTCGATATAGGACTCGTTTTACTGTGGATATAAATACTTTTGTACCTGTTTCCTCCAGCATCTTCTCAAGGTCCTTTGCTGTTGTTCTGGGAATGATTTGCACATTTCGCAACAAAGTACGATCATCTCTAGGAGACAGAACGTGTCTCCTTCCTGAGCGGTATGACGGCTGCATGGTCCTATGGTGTTTATACTTGCGTACTATTGCCTGTACAGATGAACGTGGTACCTTCAGGCGTTTGGAAATTGGTCCCAAGGATGAACCAGACTTGTGTAGGTCTACAATTTATTTTCTGGGGTCTTGGCTGATTTCTTTAGATTTTCCAATGATGTGAAGCAAAGAGGCACTGAGATTGAAGGTATGCCTTGAAATACATCCACAGGTACACCTCCAATTGACTCAAATACATGGCGTACCCGAACGGCCAAAACTATAGTTTGTTGACAAGAAATTTGTGGAGCGGTTGAAAAATGAGTTTTAATGACTCCAACCTAAGTGTATGTAAATCTCCGTACATACGAAACGAGTAAACATTATTAAAGTGACTAGTGTTCCATTATTAAAGTGGCCAGTGGTTCCAAGTCAATGTATATAGGGCAGCAGCCTCTAAGGTGCAGGGTTGAGTAACCGGGTGGTAGCCAGCTAGTGACGGCTATTTAACAGTCTGATGTCCTTGAGATAGAAGCTCTTTTTCAGTCTCTCGGTCCCAGATTTGATGCACCTGTACTGACCTCGCCTTCTGGTTGATAGTGGGGGGAACAGGCCATGGCTCGGATAGTTGGTGTCCTTGATGATCTTTTTGGCCTTCCTGTGACATTGGGTGCCGTAGGTGTCCTGGAGGGCAGGCAGTGTGCCCTCTGTGATGCGTTGGGCGGACCGCACCACCCTCTGGTGAGCCCTGCGGTTGTGGTAGGTGCAGTTGTCGTACCAGGCAGTGATACAGCCCTACAGGGTGCTCTCAATGGTGCGTCTGTATAAGTTTATGAGGGTCTTAGGTACCAAGCAGAATTTTGAGGCGCTATAGCACCTTGTTGTGTCATCCGAAAACTTGACGATTGACTTGGAGGCGTGCTTGGCCACGCAGTCATGGGTGAACAGAGAGTACAGGAGGGGGCCGAGCACACACCCTTGTGGCGCCCCTGTGTTGAGGATCAGCAAAGTGGAGGCGTTGTTTCCTACCTTCACCACCTGGGGGGGTGAAATGTTTGAAATGTATTCCAGGTGACTACTTCATGAAGATGGTTGGGAGAAAGCCAAGAGTGTGCAAAGCATTCATCAATGCAAAGGGTGGCTACTTTGAATAATCTAAAATATATTTTGATTTGTTGAACACTTTTTTTGGTTACTACATGATTCCATATGTGTTATGTCATAGTTTTGATGTCTGCACTATTATTCTACAACATAGTAAAAATAAAGAAAAACCCTTGAATGAGTAGGTGTGTCCAAACTTTGAATGGTGATTGCTATGTGGGTAGAGTGTAGGGCTTAATGATTGCTGTGTGGGTAGAGTGTAGGGCTTGATGATTGCTATGTGGGTAGTGTGTAGGGCTTGATGATTGCTATGTGGGTAGAGTGTAGGGCTTAATGATTGCTGTGTGGGTAGAGTGTAGGGCTTGATGATTGCTATGTGGGTAGTGTGTAGAGCTTGATGATTGCTATGTGGGTAGTGTGTAGGGCTTGGACATTGAGCTCTGAAGTGGACATTGGGCTCTGGAGTGGACAGGGGACTCTGGAGTGGACTAAGGAGAGTGAACATTGTGTATGGAATGGAAGGAACAGGATTGTGGAAATTATGTTAGAGTGGGAGGAGAAGGAGAGGAGGAGGAGGAGAGAAGGAAGAGGAGAGAAGGAGGACAATGAGAGGGGGAGTGGTGGAGGAGAGGAGGAGGAGAAGAGTAGGAGGAGGTGAGAAGGAAGAGGAGAGGAGAGGAGGAGGAGAGATGGAGGCGAGGAGGAGGAAGAGGAGAGGAAGAGGAGGAGGAGAAGGAGGACGAGGAGAGGAGGAGGAGGAGGAGAGGAGGGGGAGAGGCTGAGTAGGAGAAGAGGAGTCGGAGAGGAGGTGGAGGTGGAGGTGGAGGAGGAGGAGGAGGATGAGAAGGAGAGTCAGAGTATGAGTGGATGAGGATGAGGAGTCTACAGCATGTCTGTCTGTCTGTGTGTGCGCATGCGTTTTCCAAGACGACAGGCGCTCTGCCATGTCTGTCACACACACTTTACACACACGCTCATCTCTGTGCCATGCTTACGTCAACATGCCATACCTCATCATATCTGGGGGGAAAAGAGCAGTGGTTTACTGTTATCAGCAACATGTGTATTCACACACCTTGCCTTATTCCACCTGCACACAATAACCCATAATGACAAAGTGAAAACGTGTTTTATTTTAAATCCTTGAGACGTCACTACAGCTGGATTGGACTCCACCTGCGGCCAATTCAATTGTTTGGGACATGATTTAGAAAGAAACCCACCTGTCTATTTAATAAGGTCCCATAGCTGACATTGCATGTCAGAGCAGAAAATATATGATGTAGGCCAAGGAATTGTCTGTCGATGTCCGAGATAGAACTGTGATGATACACCACATGACCAAACGTAGGTGGACTACTTCTCATCCAACATCTCATTCCAAAAATCATGAGCACTAATATGGAGTTGGTCCCCCTTATTGCTGCTACAACAGCTTCCACTCTTCTGGGAAGTCTTTCCACCTGATGTTGGGAACATTGCTGCCGAGACTTGCTTCAATTCAGTCACAAGAGCGTTAGTTGGGCAGCGATGTTGAACGATTACGCCTGGCTCGACGTCGGCGTTCCGATCCCAAGGTGTTTGATGGGGTTGAGGTCGGGGATCTGTGCAGGCCAGTCAAGTTCTTCCACACCGATCTCGACAAAACAATTTCTGTATGGACCTCGCTTTGTGCACGGGGAGCATTGTCATGATGAAATAGTAAAGGGCTCTTCCCCAAACTGTTGCCACAAAGTAGGAAGTACAGAATCATCTAGAATGTCATTGTATGCTGTAGCGTTTACAATTTCCCTTCACTGGATCTAAGCGACCTAGCCCAAACCATGAAAAACAGCCCCCAGACCATTATTCCTCATCCACCAAACTTTACAGTTGGCACTATGCATTGAGGCAGGTAGCGTTCTCCTGACATCCACTAAACTCAGATTTGTCCGTCAGACTGTCGGATGGTGAAGCGTGATTCATCACTCCAGAGAATGTTTCCACTGCTCATGAAGCTCCCGACGGAACAGTTATTGTGTTGACGTTGCGTCCAAAGGCAGTTTGGAACTCAGTAGTGAGTGTTGCAACCGAGAACGGATGATTTTTACGTGCTTCAACACTCTGCGGTCATATTCTGTGAGCTTGTGTGGTCTACCACTTCACGGCTGAGCCGTTGTTTCTCCTAGAACTTTCCACTTCACAATAACAGCACTTACTGTTGATCTGGGTAGCTTTAACAGGGCAGAAATTTGATAAACTGACTTGTTGGAAAGGTGGCATCTTTTGATGGTGCACCATTGAAAGTCACTGAACTCTTCAGTAAGGCCATTCTACTGACAATGTTTGTCTATGGAGATTGCTTGGCTGTGTACTCTATTTTATACACCTGTGAGCAATGTTTGTGGCTGAAATAGCCGATCCACTAATTTGAAGAGGTGTTCACATACTTGTGTATATGTAGTGTATCTGAGGAAGGGTATAAAATAATTTCTAGAGTGTTGAACATTTCCAAGAGCACAGTGGTCTTCATAATTGGGAAATGCAAAAAATATGGAACTACCCAGACTCTGATTAGAGCTGGCCAACGGGGCAAGAATAACCTTGGTGAGGTAGGTGACCAAGAACGCAATGTCCACTGTGACAGAACTTCAGAGTTCCTTGGCTGAGATGGGAGAATCTGCCAGAAGGACAACAGTCTATACAGCACTTCAAAAATATGGGCTTTATGGGAAAGTGGCCAGACAGAATCCACTACTGAGAAAAAGGCATCACTCCTGGAGTTTGTAAAAAGTCACGTGAAAGACTCTGAGAGCATAAGGCAAAGGATTCTGTGGTCTGATGAGCCATTATGTTCACTCTTTTACACCTGAATGCAAAGCGCTATGTCTAGAGAAAACCAGGCACAGCTCATCACCCATCTAACACCATCCCTACCGTAAAGCATGGTGGTGGCAGCATCAAGTTATGGGGATGCTTTTCAGCGGCAGGGACAGTGAGACTGATAAAGATAGAGGGAACAATAAATGGAGCCAAATACAGGCAAACCCTTGATGAGGACTTGCTTCGGAGTGCAATCAACCTTAGACTCGGGCAAAGATTTACGTTCCAACAGGACAATGACCCCAAGCATACAGCCAAAACAACCCTGGAATGGTTTCAAAACAAGAATGTGAAAGTCTATGAGTGGCCTCGCTGAAGCCAAGACATGACTCTACGCTGATCCAGACATACCCAAGATGACTCTACACTGATCCAGACATACCCAAGATGACTCAAAGCTGATACAGACATACCCAAGATGACTCAAAGCTGATACAGACATACCCTAGACGACTCAAAGCTGATACAGACATACCCAAGATGACTCAAAGCTGATACAGACATACCCAAGACGACTCAAAGCTGATACAGACATACCCAAGATGACTCAAAGCTGATACAGACATACCCAAGACGACTCTACGCTGATCCAGACATACCCAAGACAACTCAAAGCTGATACAGACATACCCAAGATGACTCTACGCTGATCCAGACATACCCAAGATGACTCTACACTGATCCAGACATACCCAAGATGACTCAAAGCTGATACAGACATACCCAAGATGACTCAAAGCTGATACAGACGTACCCAAGATGACTCAAAGCTGTAATCACCGCCAAAGGTGCTTCTACAAAGTATTGAGTCAGGGGTGTAAATGCTTATGTAAATTATATAAGAGATTAAGGCGAGACCCAGATGCAGACACGGGAGACAGATGGTTTGAGTCTTTGATATTTATTACATCCAAAAGGGTATGTCATGGACAGGCAAAAGGTCAAAACCAGTTCAGAGTCCAGGAGGTACAGAGTGGCAGGCAGGCTCGAGGTCAGGGCAGGCAGGCTCGAGGTCAGGGCAGGCTCGAGGTCAGGGCAGGCTCGAGGTCAGGGCAGGCAGGCTCGAGGTCAGGGCAGGCTCGAGGTCAGGGCAGGCTCGAGGTCAGGGAAGGCAGGCTCGAGGTCAGGGCAGGCTCGAGGTCAGGGCAGGCAGGCTCGAGGTCAGGGCAGGCACGCTCGATGTCAGGGCAGGCTCGAGGTCAGGTCAGGGCAGGCTCGAGGTCAGGGAAGGCAGGCTCGAGGTCAGGGCAGGCAGGCTCGATGTCAGGGCAGGCTCGAGGTCAGGGCAGGCTCGAGGTCAGGGCAGGCAGGCTCGAGGTCAGGGCAGGCTCGAGGTCAGGGCAGGCTCGAGGGCGGGGCAGGCTCGAGGTCAGGGCAGGCAGGCTCGAGGTCAGGGCAGGCTCGAGGTCAGGGCAGGCAGGCTCGAGATCAGGGCAGGCTCGAGGTCAGGGCAGGCTCGAGGTCAGGGCAGGCTCGAGGTCAGGGCAGGCAGGCTCGAGGTCAGGGCAGGCTCGAGGTCAGGGCAGGCAGGCTCGATGTCAGGGCAGGCTCGAGGTCAGGGCAGGCAGGCTCGAGGTCAGGGCAGGCAGGCTCGATGTCAGGGCAGGCTCGAGGTCAGGTCAGGGCAGGCTCGAGGTCAGGGAAGGCAGGCTCGAGGTCAGGGCAGGCAGGCTCGATGTCAGGGCAGGCTCGAGGTCAGGGCAGGCTCGAGGTCAGGGCAGGCAGGCTCGAGGTCAGGGCAGGCTCGAGGTCAGGGCAGGCTCGAGGTCAGGGCAGGCTCGAGGTCAGGGCAGGCAGGCTCGAGAAAAAAAAATAGAATAGAGAATAGAAAAGGCAGGAGCACGAGAAAACCACGCTGGTTGACTTGGAACATACAAGACGAACTGGCAAAGAGAGACAGGAAACACAGGGATAAATACACTGGCAAAGAGAGACAGGAAACACAGGGATAAATACACTGGCAAAAAGAGACAGGAAACACAGGGATAAATACACTGGCAAAGAGAGACAGGAAACACAGGGATAAATACACTGGCAAAGAGAGACAGGAAACACAGGGATAAATACACTGGTACAGAGAGACAGGAAACACAGGGATAAATACACTGGCAAAGAGAGACAGGAAACACAGGGATATATACACTGGCAAAGAGAGACAGGAAACACAGGGATATATACACTGGCAACGAGAGACAGGAAACACAGGGATAAATACACTGGCAAAAAGAGACAGGAAACACAGGGATAAATACACTGGCAAAGAGAGACAGGAAACACAGGGATAAATACACTGGCAAAAAGAGACAGGAAACACAGGGATAAATACACTGGCAAAGAGAGACAGGAAACACAGGGATAAATACACTGGCAAAGAGAGACAGGAAACACAGGGATATATACACCTGGGATAACAAGATTCTCCTGGAGGGGGATGGAGACAATCACAAGGACAGGTGAAACAGATCAGGGTGTGACAAATGAGATATTTCTGTATTTCATTTTCAATACATTTGCAAATATTCCTAAACACATGTTTAAAACATAATAACTTTATCATTATGGGGTGTAGATGGTGGAAAGGAAAAAAATAAATGTAATCCATTTTGAATTCAGGCTGTAACTTTAACAAAATGTTGAATAAATCAAGGGGTTTGTATTCTTTCTGAATGCAATGTAACTCTAGTTCAGCTAGGAAATTATAGAGTGTTTAGTACATAGCTTGCGTTTTTAGAAATGCACATATTTTATAACAGAAAAGAAGCCTGTGTCATCCAAAAGCCCCCCAAAAATGATCTAACCCTAAAAATAATGTCCTAGTTTTGTAGCACGAACCAGTCTTGAGCAGGGGACATATTTGAGTGTGACACAGTTGTGTTTGATGTGTTCCATCATCACGGGGACTGTTCTTCTCCTGGGCACGTTCTGTTTTTAACTGGCTGTCCATCCAGACCTATCCCCCTCCGGAAAGAGAGAGAGAGAGAGAGAGAGAGAGAGAGAGAGAGAGAGAGAGAGAGAGAGAGAGAGAGAGAGAGAAGAGAGAGAGAGAGAGAGAGAGAGAGAGAGAGAGAGAGAGAGAGAGAGAGAAGAGAGAGAGAGAGAGAGAGAGAGAGAGAGAGAGAGAGAGAGAGAGAGAGAGAGAGAGAGAGAGAGAGAGAGAGAGAGAGCAAGAGAGAGAGAGAGAGAAAGAGAGAGAGAAAGAGAGAGAGAGAGCGAGAGAGCGAGAGAGAGAGACTGGACGGGCTCTGTCCTATCCAATTATTGTAACCCAGGGGTGGGCCGTGGGAAGGAGAGAAAGACAGAAGGAGAGATGAGGAATGAAAGTGGAATAGAACAATGACCCATAGAGTCACTAGTCTAAGATACCCTTCCCACCCTAACTATACTACGTACCCTACATACAGTTTATTCCACTCAGTGTTTTTCATTCAGAAAGATGACGCCATGAGCCATTTTTTTGTCTCTTTGTCTCAATTTGTACACTCACAACTATAATTTGCGAAGAGCCAATGATGGCAATCTTGGCAGATTTAGCTACTGTTGATGTTGAGGTATGTAAAGTGGGAAGTTGGCACGTTATGATGATGTCATCTTTCCGAGTGAAGGATATAGCCTTTTAATGTAACGGGTATTACACTGAGTGTACAAAACATTAGGAACACCTTCAGTTGCTCTCAGAACAGCCTCAATTCGTCGGGGCATGGAATCTACAAGGTGTCGAAGCGTTCCACAGGGATGTTGACTCCCATGCTTCCCACAGTTGTGTCCATTTGGCTGGATGTGGTGGACCATTCTTCATACACACGGGGGAACTTGATACACAGTGTGAAAACCCCAGCAGCGTTGCAGTTCTTGACAAAAGCCGGGTGCGCCTGGCACCTACTACCAAACCCTGTTCAAAAGCACTTATTTATTTTGTCCTGCACATTCACCCTCTGAATGGCACACAGACACAATGCATGTCTCAATTGTATGAAAGCTTCAACATCTTTCTTTAACCTGACTCCTCCCCTTCATCTTTAACCTGTCTCCTCCCCTTCATCTTTAACCTGTCTCCTCCCCTTCATCTTTAACCTGGTCTCCTCCCCTTCATCTTTAACCTGTCTCCTCCCCTTCATCTTTAACCTGTCTCCTCCCCTTCATCTTTAACCAGGTCTCCTCCCCTTCATCTTTAACCCGTCTCCTCCCCTTCATCTTTAACCAGGTCTCCTCCCCTTCATCTTTAACCTGGTCTCCTCCCCTTCATCTTTAACCTGTCTCCTCCCCTTCATCTTTAACCTGTCTCCTCCCCTTCATCTTTAACCTGGTCTCCTCCCCTTCATCTTTAACCTGGTCTCCTCCCCTTCATCTTTAACCCGTCTCCTCCCCTTCAGCTACACTAATTGAAGAGGATTTAACAAGTGACATCAATAAAGGATCATAGCATTCACCTGGTCAGTCTATGTTATGGAAAGAGCAGGTGTTCTTAATGTTTTGTACACTCAGTGTATATTCATTATTTCCCGGGTCAATGTTGTGACCAGTATGTACTGAATGTATGTATCATACAGTGAGAGAGCACTTCATTCATACTTATCAATGTGTCAATCCCTGATACTAATCAATGTGTTCTCGCTGTCGTCTTGTTTTCAGACACAGAAGCGGAGAGGAACGCACTGAAAGAGCATGTCTACCCCAAACTACGGGACTTCTGCAGAGAGAATTATGGGATTGAGTTCCAGGTAACATTAAACGGCCCTTTTTCCTCTTTGTCTGTCTTGCAGTGTAAGAAAGATGTTTTTTTAAACAACACCCAAGTGATGCTCAGGTTAACTCATAACCTTCAACCCCCTGTGGATATATCCGCAGAGCGGCGGATTTAGGGTCATGAAATATTGTGTGGATGAAAGGGGGGGGGGGGTTGTTTGCGGTTCGAGTAGAAGAAAGAAAAAAACAATACATAAAAAAAAATCAGGAATGTATCAATCTTGTGCAATTTATATCTATAGGCTACGTTGAGGTTTTTCTTAGATTATTTTTAGGCTTATTTGTTTTTATTTTTCGGCTGTCTGCCATTAAGCTTTAGGGCCTACCTTTACGCAAACCTAACAGCCAATTGCAAAAATGCTTTTGGGAACTAGCAGAAAAAGTTAACATTGATCCACGGATGCAATGTTAGAGTTTAATCCAATAGGAGGAAGGCAGTGGAATGGAGATTTGAAAATGAAGAGGGAGGCTCAGAACAGTAATGTTTGGGAAGGATTTTAAGGGGTAAAAGAGGATGATGGCGGTGCCTATTTTTATGTGTGATGATTGTGAGGCGCTAAACGAATTTAACAATCAAGATGGGGGACTACAAATAGGCCTATGGCACCTTAAGGGAACTGTAGCCTACTGTTCAGATGGGTTAAAATGGAAACTGAAATCTGGACACTGACTGAAGGTCTACAACCTCTCACATAGTCCTTATTAACTCCTGCGGAATTAAGCATTTCTTGCAGTAAAATGATACATGAAATGTACATTTTGACTCAGGAACAAGAGTGGATAAATATGATTTCTTCCTTTCAGCATCTTGACAGCATGCGAATGGGCAGTTAGGGACCGTCTGTAAAGTTGTTGTCTTTATCAGCGTCGTAAAAATCGTATAGTATTTCAAAGAAAACTCAAAACCTGTTTTTGCTTTGTCATTTTGGGGAATTGTGATGCCATTATGGGGTATTGTGTGTAGATTGATGAGGGGAAAGCATTTATTTAATCCATTTTAGAATAAGGCTGTAAAGTAACAAAATGTGGAAAAAGTCAAGAGGCCTGAATACTTTCAGAGGGCACTGTAGCATTTCAACCACGTAAAATATGCATCTGGGCCGAACTGAAGTCTTACCAGAAACATGACGGTTGTTTTCACAGTTTCTATTTACTTACTGGTCAAACTAAACTAACATTTAGCACAGAAAAAAAAAGCAGAGATGACAGAAATAAGAAGAAGCAGAGATGACAGAAATAAGCAGAGATGACAGAAATAAGCAGAGATGACAGAGAGAAGCAGAGATGACAGAAATAAGCAGAGATGACAGAAATAAGCAGAGATGACAGAAATAAGCAGAGATGACAGAGAGAAGCAGAGATGACAGAAATAAGCAGAGATGACAGAAATAAGCAGAGATGACAGAGAGAAGCAGAGATGACAGAGAGAAGCAGAGATGACAGAAATAAGCAGAGATGACAGAAAGAAGCAGAGATGACAGAAATAAGCAGAGATGACAGAAAGAAGCAGAGATGACAGAAATAAGCAGAGATGACAGAAATAAGCAGAGATGACAGAAAGAAGCAGAGATGACAGAAATAAGCAGAGATGACAGAAATAAGCAGAGATGACAGAGAACTTTACCGGCATAAACTACATTGAAGTATTCATTCTATCCTTTATGACATTATTCTGGTGAGCAAGGAATGATTTATTCTTCTAGGTCAACGTATTGACAGAAGAGAAGTCGCTTGTACCTACAGGAGTTAACATTATTTATAATAAGGGTTACATGGAGGAAATTGGACCTCTCTGAAATGAAAAGTCCCTCCTTTCAGCACAATATATTTTACCTAAATCCTCCCTGAACGTTTAAAATGTTTGACCCTCCCTATATACCCACAATAAAACTGTCACTTCATGGACAGACCGGAGCCTTAGACATGCAGTTTTAGAAAACTGGTCTTCGTCCTGTAAGCATTTACATGGAAAGCAGGAATTTTGAAAGCGCACAAGTGGTGGAGGCCAGAAGGTCGTGGGTCAGCAGACCACCGTCGACAAGAGTAGAGGTGGAAAAATATCCTTTATAGTCAAAGCAGATCCAAAAAGAAATAACCTTCTATAAACATTTCATGCAATTTTACATAATTTTACATATGAGCAGAATATTTTTTAATACCACACAAATGACTGGAATTACAGGCTAAGAATGGACAGAGAGACAAGTCTATGTGTCGTCTTATCCTATTGTTTCAATGCCAAATCAGTGTGTCTTGTTTTCAACAAAAATGTCACTGTTTGCACATAATTCAATCTGACATGTCATTAGGAATCTGAGCATGGTACTTTCAAAAGTTAGGTCTATCTTCCCACCCCAGACAGAGTAGGACCTACCTTTCCACCCCAGACAGAGTAGAACCTACCTTTCCACCCCAGACAGAGTAGAACCTACCTTTCCACCCCAGACAGAGTAGGACCTACCTTTCCACCCCAGACAGAGTAGGACCTACCTTTCCACCCCAGACAGAGTAGGCCTACCTTTCCACCCCAGACAGAGTAGGCCTACCTTTCCACCCCAGACAGAGTAGGACCTACCTTTCCACCCCAGACAGAGTAGACCTACCTTTCCACCCCAGACAGAGTAGGACCTACCTTTCCACCCCAGACAGAGTAGACCTACCTTTCCACCCCAGACAGAGTAGGCCTACCTTTCCACCCCAGACAGAGTAGGCCTACCTTTCCACCCAGACAGAGCAGACCTACCTTTCCACCCCAGACAGAGTAGACCTACCTTTCCACCCCAGACAGAGTAGGACCTACCTTTCCACCCCAGACAGAGTAGACCTACCTTTCCACCCCAGGCAGAGTAGGCCTACCTTTCCACCCCAGACAGAGTAGACCTACCTTTCCACCCCAGACAGAGTAGACCTACCTTTCCACCCCAGACAGAGCAGACCTACCTTTCCACCCCAGACAGAGTAGACCTACCTTTCCACCCCAGACAGAGTAGGACCTACCTTTCCACCCCAGACAGAGTAGGACCTACCTTTCCACCCCAGACAGAGTAGACCTACCTTTCCACCCCAGACAGAGTAGGCCTACCTTTCCACCCCAGACAGAGTAGACCTACCTTTCCACCCCAGACAGAGTAGACCTACCTTTCCACCCCAGACAGAGTAGACCTACCTTTCCACCCCAGACAGAGTAGGACCTACCTTCCCACCCCAGACAGAGCAGACCTACCTTTCCACCCCAGACAGAGTAGGACCTACCTTCCCACCCCAGACAGAGTAGGACCTACCTTTCCACCCCAGACAGAGCAGACTTTAACTGCTCTTCTTCCATGGTTTAACCCAACAAGAGAAGAGTTTCCCTAATAGCTGTCTGGGTTTAAACATATTCTGTTGTAAAGAAAGTACAAGTAGCTTAATCAATTGATAGTGACAGAATTAGCATACTTCTCTTTATTGGGCGGCAGGGTAGCCTAGTGGTTAGAGCGTTGGACTAGTAACCGAAAGGTTGCAAGTTCATATCCCCGAGCTGACAAGGTACAAGTCTGTCGTTCTGCCCCTGAACAGGCAGTTAACCCACTGTTCCTAGGCCGTCATTGAAAATAAGAATTTGTTCTTAACTGACTTGCCTAGTTAAATAAAGGTTAAATAAAATTGGAAAAAAATTGTCTCCTTGGCAACAGAAGGTTGTATCTCAGCCTCTGATAGATGAGCTATAGGAGGTTGTATCTCAGCCTCTGATAGATGAGCTATAGGAGGTTGTACCTCAGCCTCTGATAGATGAGCTATAGGAGGTTGTATCTCAGCCTCTGATAGATGAGCTACAGGAGGTTGTATCTCAGCCTCTGATAGATGAGCTACAGGAGGTTGTATCTCAGCCTCTGATAGATGGGCTATAGGAGGTTGTATCTCAGTCTCTGATAGATGAGCTATAGGAGGTTGTATCTCAGCCTCTGATAGATGAGCTATAGGAGGTTGTATCTCAGCCTCTGATAGATGAGCTATAGAAGGTTGTATCTCAGTCTCTGATAGATGAGCTATAGGAGGTTGTATCTCAGCCTCCACGTATCCATTTTGTAAATTTCGATCAATCCCTAATTATAGACAAGTTGACTATCAAATAGCCTACCGGAATGTCGGAAATTATAAGCAGAAACATCCAAATTAGGCAACAACAACAAAAAATGCACTCCCTGTCAAAATATCGTTACGCAATCTCTGACTGTAGCCTACAGCGCTTGTTCTACATTAGCAGGTTAGGGTTGGGTACAGCCCTCAGATTGTCACTTCATCACATCTAGTCAGGTGGTTGCTGATGGGTTATTAGCAATTGCTGGCAAACAAACAGCTGACCCGCGCACCACTAATATCCCCTCAAACCAGGCTTTCAATATTGATCGAAAAGAGGTTTAATATTATTTAAATCACTGTCTTGTCTGGCCCAATGATGAAAGCAGACGCAAACTCAGCAACATGCCTTGAAGGGTCCCACGAGTGAGCTGAACACAGGGGCCCTGTCTCTTTAAGGCAGACAGAAGGGCAGTAGAGATAAGGATGGATGGTGAATGCTGCAGGATATCTCTCTTTGATAAGTGTGTGCGTGTGTGTGTGTGTGTGTGTGTGTGTGTGTGTGTGTGTGTGTGTGTGTGTGTGTGTGTGTGTGTGTGTGTGTGTGTGTGTGTGTGTGTGTGTGTGTGTGTGTGTGTGTGTGTGTGTGTGTGTGTGTGTGTGTGTGTGTGTGTGCGTGTGTGCGTGTGTGCGTGCGTGCGTGCGTGCGTGTGTGTGTGTGTGCGTGCGTGTGTGTGTGTCTCTTCCCTTTGTTGTTTCTCCCTACCCTGAATGAATTAGCCCCATTTTCCCCATGGCTCTCACCGATCTGGGATCATTTACATTGCAAATGGCTGGTGTGGCACTGCGCAGAGAGATTTTATCAAAAGATGTTTGTTAAACAAATCCAGGAGAGCCCCTGGAGTAAAGACGCGGTCCGATTTTTCTGAGATTGTTCTTGGATGATTTGTCAAGCTTTTCCCTTTGATATCCGACGTGATGCTTTGTGGGGCCGAGTGACCTCAGAAATGGTTCCCGAAGTGCTACCAGCATGACTTCATGCAAATGACCTGCTGAGGCTGTATGGTTTGATAGTCAACAGCTCACCCTTTTGAAAGTACTAAACATTGAGTGTCCTGAAGCGTTGGGTGTGTTTTTTGTTAAACTACTAGGGTTGTCATTGATAGACACCTGAGTAAATCACAAGGCCTCTTCTCTGGAAAACATTACAATAGGGTGTGCTGGCTTTTGTTCCAGACCAGCAAGAAGACATTTGCCTGACGACTCAAACTGAATTCTGCTCTATGTCAGTCTGAGACTGTCCTTTGTGGCGTTGTACAAAACAACGTTATCAGCGATTGGATCATCTCGAACCAATCAGAGTATCAAAGCCAATGTATGTGGCCCAACCACATCGGTTTCTGGGACAAATCAGACGGTCTAGAACGTATTTCCATTCCAGTGTTTGGTTTTCGCTCGGCACGATGGGACCCATGTCGTTCAAAAACTTTTGACTCATCTGTCGATAGAACATCCTTCCCGAGAGTCTTGATGATCATCCAGGTGCTTTTTGGCAAACTGGAGTCCACTTTTTGGACGAGATGGGTCCCATTATGTCTGGCGAAAACCAAACCCTGCATTCCACAGTAAGAACCTGGTGGTGGTTCAGTAGCATGCTGGTGGTAGTGTGATGGTTTGAGGATGCTTTGCTGCCTCAGGACCTGGACGACTTGCCTTAATAGAAGGAACCATGAATTCTGCTCTGCATCAGAGAAATCAACAGGAGAATGTCAGGCCATCCGTCTGTGAGCTGAAGCTGGAGAGCAGCTGGGTCATGCAGCAAGACATTGATCCAAAACGCCAATCAGCAATCAGGGCTTAAACCACCCAGTTTATAATTTAAATGTTTCTATTTTCGACTATTTCTCTTCTTGTTTTTCATTGTTGGGGCCCGTTAGTGAGTATTTCACTGTTAGTCTACAACAGTTGTTTGAAAAGCATGTGACAAAGAAGAGGTGATTTGATTTGATTTGATATAAAGAAATAGAGATAGGCAACACTCCATTGGTGATGTTTCACTAATACAGGAAAAAAAACTGTTTGGTTCAGTAAAATAACCACTTGATACAGTAAAATAACTGTTTGATTCAGAAAAATAACCACTTGATTCGGTAAAATAACAGTTTGATTCAGTACAATAACGGTTTGATTCAGTACAATAACGGTTTGATTCAGTAAAATAACTGTTTGATTCAGTAAAATAACTGTTTGATTCAGTAAAATAACTGTTTGATTCAGTAAAATAACTGTTTTATTCAGAAAAATAACTGTGTGCTACAGTAAACATTTGTTTTGATAAAAGTGCTAATATCAGTAGGGCCACAGTCACACACACACACACACACACACACACACACACACACACACACACACACACACACACACACACACACACACACACACACACACACAGAAACACACACACTCATCAAACACACAAACACACACAATTAAACACATCCGTCACACACACACCCATCAAAACACACACTCCCGTCACCACAAGAGATGACAATTACAATCCCGCTACAGTTGTGGGATATTGTTTAACGGCTGTCATTCAAACGTCTCTAACAATACCAGCTACCGAGGAAAGAGACAGACGAGGTGAAACTCGATTTCAGATTGTGTTGGCTATTTAGGCACTCTGTGATGTAGTGGTTTTTGAAGTAGAGGAAATAAACTTGTCATTTTAGCTTTGTCGAAAACCCGAGAATATATCATTCGACACAAGGCGACGGCTTAAAAAAAAAAACATTTTCAGAGCTGAGCTATGTTTTCAGAATTATTTAAGCCTCTCAAAGTGTTTTCTAAAGAAGAAAGCACGTCAACGATGTATCTTGCCTCAAACCTGCTGAGCTGGAGGCTTGATATACAGACCTGCTTTGTTGTTCCAAGGAGTAATTTTAGTATAATTCTTTTAGTGCTTTCAAACACAAAACAAACACAATTCTAGGATCAAACGCTGCCAGACAGAAAAGGTGTAGGTTTCCTCATCTTCCCTTGTTTACCAACAGAGTTTCAGTTATGCTAAATCAAATTGTGCACCTCTAAGAGACGGGGGTTGGTGAAAAACTTGTTAAGTAGTTAGTAGAAAGCAGAACTGAAATTGAATGTGGATAGTCACGTACTGTATATTGTACACCTCTCTCTCTCTGTGTCTGTGTCTCTCTCTGTCTCTCTCTGTGTCTCTCTCTGTCTCTCTCCCTCTCCCTCTCTCTCTCTCGCTCTCTGTCTCTCGCTCTCTCACTCTCTCTCTCTTTTTCTCTCTCTCACTCTCTCTCACTCTCTCTCTCTCTGTCTCTCTCTCTCTCTGTCTCTCTCTCTCTGTCTCTCTTTCTCTCTCTGTCTCTCTCTCTCTGTGTCTCTCTCTGTCTCTCTCTCTCTCTCTCTGTCTCTCTCTCTCTCTGTCTCTCTCTCTCTCTCTGTCTCTCTCTCTCTCTGTCTCTCTCTGTCTCTCTCTCTCTGTTTCTCTCTCCATCCATCCCTCCCTTCCAATCTCTCATCTCTTGGCATTGCACCAGCGTCTCCGTTCACTTTCCTGGTGTCCCTTCCTAACTGCTATGACACCTCTCCTCTCCCCAGTCCTAAAACTCAAAAGGAAGAGTGGTATTATACAGCACCCAGACAATTCAAAACCAACCCCAAGATGATTTTCCTTTCCACCTTCGTCATTATAATACGGTAACACCATGTCTTTCCTGCGCTTACATCTTCATTCTGGACCTTAACATGATAAACTTCACCCATGGGTGAGCCAAAATGTCAGGGGTTTACCTTTAATTGGCCCTAAGTGTCAGCGACTGGCAAATAGTTGGATCTGTAACATTAGCGGCTGTCTGAGCCGGGTAATTGAGAGATATTTTGTGGTTCTCTACCTCCATCTCCCTCCAGGTTTCTTGTGGGATGTTAGAGTGTCTCCAGCTGTGATGAAACGTTTCTATTTTCACACTGAAGCGGGTTTGTTGTTGATTTAGATGTAAGAGCAGATGAGTTAATTGCAGCTCACATTGATACGCGTTTTAATCATATTAAATCGCATGCTTAGTAAAATACACCACACTATTGTTGCGTTGGTAATTGGTAGATCAACAGTCATTAGATATGAACTGTATTTCTGGAGGTGGCATTTATTTTTAAGTGTTATTTTGCCTCAGAGGGATTCTGTTGATTGTTCTTTTCATATTTTCTGCTTGATTTCATGCCCTTTTCCTTCCAGATATGGAGGCCTAATCCTCAGTTCTAATAGTCTAACATCCTATAAAGGAAAAAAAACTGGCTTATTTTGCACTTGACCTGCTGCGAGCAAACGCCTTTCAAGGGTAACAGCAAGCTGCTTAACTGAAGTTGCCTCGGTCTCTTATGTAAGCTGCCACAACCCCTGCTACCACACAGGGAGGGAGGGAGGGAGGGAGGGAGGGAGGGAGGGAGGGAGGGAGGGAGGGAGGGAGGGAGGGAGGGAGGGAGGGAGGGAGGGAGGGAGGGAGGGAGGGAGGGAGGGAGGGAGGGAGGGGGAGGGAGGGAGGGGTAGGGTGGCAAAATAAAAAACGTTCAATAAATCCCAGTTTAAGAATTCCCGGAATCAGAAGGGAATAAGCAGGAAGTCCAGGATCCTCCAAAACAGGATTCCTGGAAAACCAGGGAATTTATTGGAAGTTTCCGGAATTTTACAACCCTATACGGGGAGATGTATTGGTGCTTTTACATGATGTCTTCACTGTGTAAACGTTCCTTGGGATCTGAAAGGTACTATACAATGAAATATAAGTCATTGTTATCATTATGGCTAATGGCCAGGAGACGGACATTGAGGACTAGAGATATGACAGAGAGAGAAGTGGAGGGGGGAGGCACAGTGAGCAGGAAAGTCACAGAGAAATAGGAACTCTGCAGAATGATTGAAACCAAAAGCCAACGTGGAACATTCTCCATCTACAGTTTACAGGATTCTCTCTTTCATTCACCCCTTCGTCCTAATGCCCCTATCCAAACACCTCTACCAACTCTCAGAACTCCTGGAGAAAGTGTCACTATGTTTTCCTCCGTCCTCCTCCTCATCCCTCCATCTCTATCTATCCATTCCCTTCTTCTCTCCGAGCCACACATCAGAGTCTGTGGGTTGGAGTGTGGGGGGGGAGAACGAGATGACTAATGTCTTCATTTGAGTTTAATTACTGGGCCTCTGTCGAATCCCCCGCCTACCGTACAATGTTCTGTTACACCTCTCCATTCTCCCATCAACACAGGGCCTTTATGAGCTCATGAGCCCCGCCCCCCATGCCAAATAAGGAGTCTGAGTCCGTTATGAAATGGTGCTGTATTGAGGGGTTCCGTGATATTAAGTGATGCAGTTTATTAGTGTACCTAATAAGTCTTGATGGATTCATCTCAGCCCGTTCTCTTTGTTGTTGTTGCGTTGGTTGTGCTGTTTATCGCAGTAGGCTTTGATTGTAGGATTTTGTCTTTGTTTATGTGGCTGTTACACTACACATTTGATTATTGCACGAAGCGAGTAAAATACTATTGAGTATAACCTTTTTAATGGAACAACACTGTACCGTGTTGGGGAAAAAAGAGGTAGTCAATGGCAACGTAAAGGGGTATAAACACCACTCACTGTAGTGATGCCCTGTAAGGTATGTCCATTACACCATTAGTTAAAGGTACTGTACATAATTGAACCCTTGCAGTCCATACCTCAAAAGTGGCAAAAGGTTTGCTTTTTTAGGGTACATCCACAGTGACATTTATTCCTTTTAAGATAAATTTAAATAAAATATTATCTTCTCTACATAGCTGCACAAAGATGTTTTGAGTAGGGAGGTGTAAATAGAAATGAATTTGACTAAATGATATAATTACTCCTGTCTATACAGAAAATATAGAAAGTCCTTCGGAATACTTCTTACGGAGAGCATGACTTAGCCACAGACCATGTTTAGCTTCTCTTAACGCTGCGGATTGTTTACAAAAAATTACAAATGAAAGCGTGTAGGTCTACATACCTAGTTGGGAAGCCTGTGATTTGGACAGTGTGCGTGGTAATGGGCCTAGCTGATTATCGAGATACGTTTGTCAGTGGGAAAAGTGTCTAAAATATGTGTGATTATAATGTGTCTTCAGTATCATTCTGACATGTTGGGACAAGAAGAACGGGATGTGGTGGTGAAGATATTGGCTCTTCTCTCTCCACAAAAAAAAAGCTGAGCTGTCTCCCACCACTGATTCCACATTCATACGTTTATTGTCTTAATTGTTTGCCCTTTGATCGTTTATTGTTGATCAATTCCCCCGTTACACATGATGTCACCAGTAGTAAAAATAACCAGTTAATCCCCGTCGTTTGGTTACATACATTTTCTGTTAATTCGTGGATTAATGAAGCCTACAGTCATTTACGCTGAAGTCAGATCGGAAACATT
This sequence comes from Oncorhynchus masou masou, assembly GCF_036934945.1. Taxonomy (NCBI): domain Eukaryota; kingdom Metazoa; phylum Chordata; class Actinopteri; order Salmoniformes; family Salmonidae; genus Oncorhynchus; species Oncorhynchus masou. The sequence continues at coordinate 58,770,456 of NC_088238.1, forward strand.
GTTTGCACAACCTGCTACATTTGTGAGAAACACGTTTTTTGTTGTTTCACACCATCATTTATGAGTTTCGTACATGTTTTCCATTGTATTTGTTTTGAAGTGCTTCATGTGAGCAATGAAAGAAGAAAAAAAAAGTTGCCATTGTGATTGATAATATTTCCTCACAGTATTTGAAAGATCTTTCCAGCACTCTCTCCCTCGATAATCAGCAGGCCTCGGTGAAAAAGAGGAAACTATCATGCTCTGAGAATCCTATATATCCAGTGGAAATATCTTAAAATACCTGAACACATTTTCATTTGCGCAAAAACAGCTGTGTCTGTCCAGAACTCACTGGCGCAGGAAACTCTGAGGCCCCCGAATAGCCTTGTTGATACAATGTTGTAAGTTTGCAAGCCACAGCTTAGGGCTGGACCTTGATATATACAGGCATTGGGCTGGACCTTGATATATACAGGCATTGGGCTGGACCTTGATATATACAGGCATTGGGCTGGACCTTCATATATACAGGCATTGGGCTGGACCTTGATATATACAGGCATTGGGCTGGACCTTGATATATACAGGCATTGGGCTGGACCTTCATATATACAGGCATTGGGCTGGACCTCGATATATACAGGCATTGGGCTGGACCTTGATATATACAGGCATTGGGCTGGACCTTGATATATACAGGCATTGGGCTGGACCTTGATATATACAGGCATTGGGCTGGACCTTGATATATACAGGCATTGGGCTGGACCTCGATATATACAGGCATTGGGCTGGACCTTGATATATACAGGCATTGGGCTGGACCTTGATATATACAGGCATTGGGCTGGACCTCGATATATACAGGCATTGGGCTGGACCTTGATATATACAGGCATTGGGCTGGACCTTGATATATACAGGCATTGGGCTGGACCTTCATATATACAGGCATTGGGCTGGACCTTGATATATACAGGCATTGGGCTGGACCTTGATATATACAGGCATTGGGCTGGACCTTCATATATACAGGCATTGGGCTGGACCTTGATATATACAGGCATTGGGCTGGACCTTGATATATACAGGCATTGGGCTGGACCTTCATATATACAGGCATTGGGCTGGACCTTCATATATACAGGCATTGGGCTGGACCTTCATATATACAGGCATTGGGCTGGACCTTCATATATACAGGCATTGGGCTGGACCTTCATATATACAGGCATTGGGCTGGACCTTGATATATACAGGCATTGGGCTGGACCTTCATATATACAGGTATTGGGCTGGACCTTGATATATACAGGCATTGGGCTGGACCTTCATATATACAGGCATTGGGCTGGACCTTGATATATACAGGCATTGGGCTGGACCTTGATATATACAGGCATTGGGCTGGACCTTGATATATACAGGCATTGGGCTGGACCTTCATATATACAGGCATTGGGCTGGACCTTGATATATACAGGCATTGGGCTGGACCTTGATATATACAGGCATTGGGCTGGACCTTCATATATACAGGCATTGGGCTGGACCTTGATATATACAGGCATTGGGCTGGACCTTGATATATACAGGCATTGGGCTGGACCTTGATATATACAGGCATTGGGCTGGACCTTGATATATACAGGCATTGGGCTGGACCTTGATATATACAGGCATTGGGCTGGACCTTGATATATACAGGCATTGGGCTGGACCTTCATATATACAGGCATTGGGCTGGACCTTGATATATACAGGCATTGGGCTGGACCTTCATATATACAGGCATTGGGCTGGACCTTGATATATACAGGCATTGGGCTGGACCTTGATATATACAGGCAATGGGCTGGACCTTGATATATACAGGCATTGGGCTGGACCTTGATATATACAGGCATTGGGCTGGACCTTGATATATACAGGCATTGGGCTGGACCTTCATATGGCCAGAAGCAGGTCTTTGACATGGCAAGAAGAAGACCTTTAACATGGCCAGAAGCAGACCTTTGACATGGCCAGAAGCAGGCCGTTGACATGGCTAGAAGCAGGCCTTTAACATGGCCAGAAACAGACCTTTGACATGGCCAGAAGCAGGCCGTTGACATGGCTAGAAGCAGGCCTTTAACATGGCCAGAAGCAGACCTTTGACATGGCCAGAAGCAGGCCGTTGATATGGCCAGAAGCAGACCTTTGACATGGCCAGAAGCAGACCTTTGACATGGCCAGAAGCAGGCCGTTGACATGGCCAGAAGCAGACCTTTGACATGGCCAGAAGCAGGCCATTGACATGGCCAGAAGCAGGCCTTTAACATGGGCAGAAGCAGGCCTTTAACATGGCCAGAAGCAGGCCTTTAACATGGCCAGAAGCAGGCCTTTAACATGGGCAGAAGCTGGCCTTTAACATGGCCAGAAGCAGGCCTTTAACATGGCCAGAAGCAGACCTTTAACATGGCCAGAAGCAGGCCTTTAACATGGCCAGAAGCAGGCCTTTAACATGGACAGAAGCAGGCCTTTAACATGGGCAGAAGCAAGCCTTTAACATGGCCAGAAGCAGGCCTTTGACATGGCCAGAAGCAGGCCTTTAACATGGGCAGAAGCAGGCCTTTAACATGGGCAGAAGCAGGGCTTTAACACGGCCAGATGCAGGCCTTTAACATGGGCAGAAGCAGGCCTTTAACATGGGCAGAAGCAGGTCTTTGACATGGCCAGAAGCAGACCTTTGACATGGCCAGAAGCAGGCCGTTGACATGGCCAGAAGCAGGCCGTTGACATGGCCAGAAGCAGACCTTTGACATGCCCAGAAGCAGGCCGTTGACATGGCCAGAAGCAGACCTTTGACATGGCCAGAAGCAGACCTTTGACATGGCCAGAAGCAGGCCGTTGACATGGCCAGAAGCAGGCCTTTAACATGGTCAGAAGCAGGCCTTTAACATGGGCAGAAGCAGGCCTTTAACATGGGCAGAAGCAGGGCTTTAACATGGCCAGATGCAGGCCTTTAACATGGGCAGAAGCAGGCCTTTAACATGGGCAGAAGCAGGTCTTTGACATGGCCAGAAGCAGACCTTTGACATGGCCAGAAGCAGGCCGTTGACATGGCCAGAAGCAGTCCGTTGACATGGCCAGAAGCAGACCTTTGACATGCCCAGAAGCAGGCCGTTGACATGGCCAGAAGCAGACCTTTGACATGGCCAGAAGCAGACCTTTGACATGGCCAGAAGCAGGCCGTTGACATGGCCAGAAGCAGGCCTTTAACATGGCCAAAAGCAGGCCTTTAACATGGGCAGAAGCATGCCGTTGACATGGCCAGAAGCAGGCCTTTAACATGGCCAGAAGCAGACCTTTGACATGGCCAGAAGCAGGCCTTTAACATGGCCAGAAGCAGACCTTTGACATGGCCAGAAGCAGGCCGTTGACATGGCCAGAAGCAGACCGTTGACATGGCCAGAAGCAGGCCTTTAACATGGGCAGAAGCAGGACGTTGACATGGCCAGAAGCAGGCCTTTAACATGGCCAGAAGCAGACCTTTGACATGGCCAGAAGCAGGCCGTTGACATGGCCAGAAGCAGGCCTTTAACATGGGCAGAAGCAGGCCTTTAACATGGGCAGACGCAGACCTTTAACATGGGCAGAAGCAGGGCTTTAACATTGGCAGAAGCAGGCCTTTAACATGGGCAGAAGCAGGGCTTTAACATGGGCAGAAGCAGGGCTTTAACATGGCCAGAAGCAGGCCTTTAACATTGGCAGAAGCAGGCCTTTAACATGGGCAGAAGCAGGGCTTTAACATGGCCAGAAGCAGGCCTTTAACATTGGCAGAAGCAGTCCTTTAACATGGGCAGAAGCAGGGCTTTAACGATGGCCAGAAGCAGGGCTTTAACATGGCCAGAAGCAGACCTTTAACATGGGCAGAAGCAGGCCTTTAACATGGCCAGAAGCAGGCCTTTAACATGGCCAGAAGCAGGCATTTAACATGGCCAAAAGCAGGCCTTTAACATGGGCAGAAGCATGCCGTTGACATGGCCAGAAGCAGGCCTTTAACATGGCCAGAAGCAGACCTTTGACATGGCCAGAAGCAGGCCGTTGACATGGCCAGAAGCAGACCTTTGACATGGCCAGAAGCAGGCCGTTGACATGGCAAGAAGCAGGCCTTTAACATGGGCAGAAGCAGGCCTTTAACATGGGCAGAAGCAGGACGTTGACATGGCCAGAAGCAGGCCTTTAACATGGCCAGAAGCAGACCTTTGACATGGCCAGAAGCAGGCTGTTGACATGGCCAGAAGCAGGCCTTTAACATGGGCAGAAGCAGGCCTTTAGCATGGCCAGAAGCAGGGCTTTAACATGGGCAGAAGCAGGCCTTTAACATGGGCAGAAGCAGACCTTTAACATGGGCAGAACCAGGGCTTTAACATTGGCAGAAGCAGGCCTTTAACATGGGCAGAAGCAGGGCTTTAACATGGGCAGAAGCAGGGCTTTAACATGGCCAGAAGCAGGCCTTTAACATTGGCAGAAGCAGGCCTTTAACATGGGCAGAAGCAGGGCTTTAACATGGCCAGAAGCAGGCCTTTAACATTGGCAGAAGCAGGCCTTTAACATGGGCAGAAGCAGGGCTTTAACATGGCCAGAAGCAGGCCTTTAACATGGCCAGAAGCAGGCCTTTAACATGGGCAGAAGCAGGCCTTTAACATGGCCAGAAGCAGGGCTTTAACATGGCCAGAAGCAGACCTTTAACATGGGCAGAAGCAGGGCTACAACATGGCCAGAAGCAGGCCTTTAACATGGCCAGAAGCAGGGCTTTAACATGGCCAGAAGCAGGCCATTGACATGGGCAGAAGCAGGGCTTTAACATGGCCAGAAGCAGGCCTTTAACGTGGGCAGAAGCAGACCTGCGATATTGTTCACATTCCCTTTTCACCAAGTTTAGAATTATAAACTAATAGAAAACAGAAGTGAAGAACTAATTGTGAGCACTGCATGGATCACATAGCAGCGGGTATGAATAAAAATAACCATAGACCACTTAAACTGATACAGGAATGTAGGAGAATAAAACACAATAGATCTGGTAAAAGATAATACAAAGAAAAAACAACCGTTCTTTTGTATTTTTTTGTACCATCTTTGAAATGCCAGAAAAAGGCCATAATGTAATATTCCAGCCCAGGTGCAATTTAGATTTTGGCCACTAGATGGCAGCAGTGGATGTGCAAAGTGTTCAATTGAGCCAGTGAACCATTGCATTTCTGTTCAAAAGTTTGTATCAAGACTGCCCAAATGTGCCTAATACTAATAGTACTAATCAATTTTCACGTTCAAAATTGTACACTCTTCTCAAACAAAAGCATGGTATTCACTGTAATAGCTACTGTAAATTAGACACTACAGTTTGATTAACAAGAATTTAAGCTTTCTGGCAATATCAGATGTCTGTGTCCTGGGAACTTTTCTTGTCACTTACAACCTCATGCTAATCGCATTAGCTTCCGTTAGCTAAACCGTCCCGTTGGAAGGAACACTGATCCCGAAAAAGTTTTAAGAGGTTTTTAAACTGCTAACGGATTGTTCTCTCTCCCCAGCTGTACCGCTCATAGCCTGCATGTCCTCTACAACCCAGACAATGAACACGGGCTAGACTCCAGCCCTTCCTGCCAATCATGTAGAAGATAGCTCCCCAGAGAGCTGTCAGTCAAACAGAAGGCCCCACCCACACTCTGTTTGCAGGGGATTATTAGGCCTGTCAGTTCTGTTATGCTCACTGCCAATGTGTCAGTCAAAGTGACTGTTTCCTCCTTTGCTTGGCTTTCTGACAAGTCTGCTGACCATGATGGCAATCCTGAGCAGATAAATCGTAAATCGTTCTGGCTTCTCCGCCCTGTTCCCTGTTGCTCCTCCAACAGGTACAGTGAGATGAAATGGGTCAAAGGACAGTTGATACCTGAAAACACCGAAGGGGATAGTTTAGTGACAATACTTTCCCATGACTGTCCCCTTGTACTGTGCACCCTCCCCCCCTCCTCATAGAATTCAAAATCATGTTTACAACTACAAATAACAATAACTGTAGTGACCAATGATTCGGTAGCGAAACTGGGTTTATAAACGTCGACATCGACTTCATCACTTCCACATGCTTTGATGTGTCAGAGTCGATGTCACGCAGGGCTACTGACCAGAAGGCTGAGGGTTCACCGACCACCACAGACGAGCTCACACTCTCCCCGCCTGTTTCATCAGATCACAGCTGTCTGCAGACAATGATCAGCTCGGGGGAAATCTGAGTTTCAACATTTCGATGCAATATTTATAATTATATAAAATATATGCAACAATATGTTTTGTAACAGATTTCTCTGTTCATCAAATGGCTGCTGCACAGTTTGGATGCTGGAATGATATTCTCGGGTGGAACGCGCGCGAGTAGCCTACAGGATATATTTTTGAAGTAGACTAATCAGATTAAAACATTGTGACTGCCTGGTTGTGTTCATGCCACATATAAAAGGTAACACATTTTTAAAGGTACATTTCGGGTATATTGAAATGTTAGGCTCTAAATGCGTGTTAAGCTTTCCTGAATAACCAGGCCTGCTGGGAGCATATGTGGCCACATTATTATAGGACGACTTGGGAGAACGATGATCTGCAACAGACAGCAAATCTCCGTATCAGAAGTTAAAAAATACATCCAGACTGGCTTGCTACTCTGCCTTTCTAGACCTTTCTAAATGGAATTTGTTTGTTTTTTTCACCCGTTATTCAAATCACATTTTCACTGCAGCCAATTGATCCACCTCCCACTGTTAGCCTATTGGAGACCTGAACAATTGATCCACCTACCACTGTTAGCCTATTGGAGACCTGGACAATTGATCCACCTACCACTGTTAGCCTATTGGAGACCTGAACAATTGATCCACCTACCACTGTTAGCCTATTGGAGACCTGGACAATTGATCCACCTACCACTGTTAGCCTATTGGAGACCTGAACAATTGATCCACCTACCACTGTTAGCCTATTGGAGACCTGAACAATTGATCCACCTACCACTGTTAGCCAATTGGAGACCTGAACAATTGATCCACCTACCACTGTTAGCCTATTGGAGACCTGAACAATTGATCCACCTACCACTGTTAGCCTATTGGAGACCTGGACAATTGATCCACCTACCACTGTTAGCCTATTGGAGACCTGGACAATTGATCCACCTACCACTGTTAGCCTATTGGAGACCTGGACAATTGATCCACCTACCACTGTTAGCCTATTGGAGACCTGAACAATTGATCCACCTACCACTGTTAGGCTATTGGAGACCTGAACAATTGATCCACCTACCACTGTTAGCCTATTGGAGACCTGGACAATTGATCCACCTACCACTGTTAGCCTATTGGAGACCTGGACAATTGATCCACCTACCACTGTTAGCCTATTGGAGACCTGAACAATTGATCCACCTACCACTGTTAGCCTATTGGAGACCTGGACAATTGATCCACCTCCCAATGTTAGCCTATTGGAGACCTGGACAATAGATCCACCTCCCACTGTTAGCCTATTGGAGACCTGGACAATTGATCCACCTACCACTGTTAGCCTATTGGAGACCTGGACAATTGATCCACCTACCACTGTTAGCCTATTGGAGACCTGGACAATTGATCCACCTCCCAATGTTAGCCTATTGGAGACCTGGACAAATGATCCACCTACCACTGTTAGCCTATTGGAGACCTGGACAATTGATCCACCTACCACTGTTAGCCTATTGGAGACCTGAACAATTGATCCACCTACCACTGTTAGCCTATTGGAGACCTGAACAATTGATCCACCTACCACTGTTAGCCTATTGGAGACCTGAACAATTGATCCACCTACCACTGTTAGCCTATTGGAGACCTGAACAATTGATCCACCTACCACTGTTAGCCTATTGGAGACCTGGACAATTGATCCACCTACCACTGTTAGCCTATTGGAGACCTGGACAATTGATCCACCTACCACTGTTAGCCTATTGGAGACCTGGACAATTGATCCACCTACCACTGTTAGCCTATTGGAGACCTGGACAATTGATCCACCTACCACTGTTAGCCTATTGGAGACCTGAACAATTGATCCACCTACCACTGTTAGCCTATTGGAGACCTGGACAATTGATCCACCTCCCAATGTTAGCCTATTGGAGACCTGGACAATAGATCCACCTCCCACTGTTAGCCAATTGGAGACCTGGACAATTGATCCACCTACCACTGTTAGCCTATTGGAGACCTGGACAATTGATCCACCTACCACTGTTAGCCTATTGGAGACCTGGACAATTGGTCCACCTACCACTGTTAGCCTATTGGAGACCTGGACAATTGATCCACCTACCACTGTTGTCACTATGAATGGTGGACAGACAGACAGACTGGTATACTATATTGTCACTGTGAATGGTGGATAGACAGACAGACTGGTAGACTATATTGTCACTATGAATGGTGGATAGACAGACAGACTGGTAGACTATATTGTCACTATGAATGGTGGATAGACAGACAGACTGGTAGACTATAGTGTCACTAGGAATGGTGGATAGACAGACAGACTGGTAGACTATATTGTCACTGTGAATGGTGGATAGACAGACAGACTGGTAGACTATAGTGTCACTATGAATGGTGGACAGACAGACTGGTCGCCGACACTGAGGTTACCAAATATTAGGAACACATTCCTCATATTGAGTTGCACCCTAAGAACTCCCATTTTAGTCTCCGACCTATTTCCTTGTCTTCAAATGTCACAAGCGAACATCCCTAATAACCATTACTCATCGTTAAGGTGTACCCATACTGCCCTATGAATGCATGCCAACAGAGGGAACCCTGGGAAATGTAGGCCAACAGAGGGAACCCAGGGCCAACAGAGGGAACCCTGGGAAATGTAGGCCAACAGAGGGAACCCTGGGAAATGTAGGCCAACAGAGGGAACCCAGGACCAACAGAGGGAGCCCAGGGCCAACAGAAGGAACCCTGGGAAATGTAGGCCAACAGAGGGAACCCAGGTTCAACAAAGGGAACCCTGGGAAATGTAGGTCAACAGAGGGAACCCAGGGCCAACAGAGGGAACCCTGGGAAATGTAGGCCAACAGAGGGAACCCTGGGAAATGTAGGCCAACAGAGGGAACCCTGGAAAATGTAGGCCAACAGAGGGAACCCTGGGAAATGTAGGCCAACAGAGGGAACCCTGGGAAATGTAGACCAACAGAGGAAAGCCAGAGAGTCCAGCATGCTCTCAGAGGCTGGGTTTGTCCTGCTTCTAAGGGGCGGCGACAGCAGCAACTTGGCATGGACACACTCATTTATGTGTCTCTCTCTTTCGTTCTCTCTGTCCGGAGGAGATTTCCCCTGTGCCGTGTTTGCACTTAGAATTATATGCGTCAGCTACACTGAATTTGACAAATGTGTCAGGAGATCTCCCCCCTGTCGAAGCCAACACAGGTACACACACACACACGCACGCACACACACACACACACACACAGAGGCCTTCTGTCGCTCTCCATTCTGCCTGTCCTCATCGCCCCTAGTGAGTGGTATCTTAGACATAGTGAGAGTGTTTGAGAGCCAGGTGGGCACTGTTCAGTTTGTGTGTGTGTGTGTGTGTGTGTGTGTGTGTGTGTGTGTGTGTGTGTGTGTGTGTGTGTGTGTGTGTGTGTGTGTGTGTGTGTGTGTGTGTGTGTGTGTGTGTGTGTGTGTGTGTGTGTGTGTGTGTGTGTGTGTGTGTATGTGTGTGTGTGTGTGCGTGTGTGCGTGTGTGTGTGTAAACCTCCTGCTTGGTCCATGCTCTAAGTCTGCTGTTCTCCACAGCAACAACATCTCTAATGTCCACCATGGAAAAACATAGCTATTATTTTCCCTTTTCTTCTGTGGGCTGTTTTCTGTTCAAAACAACTGTCTGGATGGGAATATGTCTATATGAACCTAATCTACACTACTACTGTCTGGATGGGAATATGTCTATATGAACCTAATCTACACTACTACTGTCTGGATGGGAATATGTCTATATGAACCTAATCTACACTACTACTGTCTGGGTGGGAATATGTCTATATGAACCTAATCTACACTACTACTGTCTGAATGGGAATATGTCTATATGAACCTAATCTACACTACTACTGTCTGGATGGGAGTATGTCTATATGAACCTAATCTACACTACTACTGTCTGGATGGGAGTATGTCTATATGAACCTAATCTACACTACTACTGTCTGGATGGGAATATGTCTATATGAACCTAATCTACACTACTACTGTCTGGATGGGAATATGTCTATATGAACCTCATCTACACTACTACTGATTGTTCCAAATGATTACTGGTACTAGGACCTTTGACCTTATGAATAGGAAACGTAATGTTTACTGTATATGCATTCATTATTTATGGAATGCCTATTGTTCATTTGTTCTTTTGTAGGTGGTGGACCTGTACTGGGGGATGGACCCAGAGGAGTGGGACAGTCCAGACCTGCAGCGTCTCAGGATGAAGTTACTAGAGGACTGTCTCCAGACGTCCGCAGGCCCATGTTTTGTTGTGGGTATTATGACACGTAAATGATCCTTTATAAGCCTTCATAACCATCCTGTTCATTACACAACGCTGAGATGTTCATTTGACTGTTTTGAATTTGTGTTGTAACGCGGTAGTTTGTTGACTCGATGGATGTTCCTTCTTCTGCCTGTCTGTATGTCCAGTCACCCATCCACCCCTCCATCCATCCAACCATCCATCCATCCATCCACCCCTCCATCCATCCACCCATCCACCCATCCTTCCATCCATCCATCCATCCATATCCATCCATCCACGCATCCATCAAATTATTTAAGACTTTCTGCTCTCAGTTCGGTACGTTCAGTTTCAACAGATTGTTGGTTCGGAACCTATTGGTTTGGAACCTGTTGGTTCGGAACCTGTTGTTTCGGAACCTGTTGGTTCGGAACCTGTTGGTTCGGAACCTGTTGGTTTACTGTGTAGAGAGATCAATATGATGACAGATGGGCTCAGGTTGTGTGGGTTATCAATTCTAGCTCTTCTAGATCATACCAGGTCAGAGGAGGTAAAGACCCATTTTGATGGAGGGCATGAGATTGTAATTGGTGTCAGAGCTCAGAGAGAGAGAGAGAGGTGATAGGATAGTGGATAGGAGCCTTGTCCCAGGGAGTCTGATATTGTAATTAGGGTCAAAGGTCAGAGAGAGAAAGGTGTCTATCCTTTTACCCCCCCCCCCCTTCATTTACATATCTTCATATCTCTGTCCACCCAACCATCTATCTCTTTCTGCATCTTTCTCTTTCTATATCTTTCTCTTTCTGCATCTATCTCTTTCTGCATCTTTCTCTTTCTACATATATCTCTTTCAGCATCTCTCTTTCTGCATCTTTCTCTTTCTGCATCTTTCTCTTTCTACATATATCTCTTTCTGCATCTCTCTTTCTGCATCTCTCTCTTTCTGCAGCTTTCTCTTTCTGCATCTTTCTCTTTCTGCATCTATCTCTTTCTGCATCTATTTCTTTCTGCATCTCTCTTTCTGCATCTTTCTCTTTCTGCAACTATCTCTTTCTGCATCTCCCTCTTTCTGCATCTCTCTTTCTGCATCTCTCTCTTTCTGCATCTCTCTCTTTCTGCATCTCTCTCTTTCTGCATCTCTTTTTCTGCATCTCTCTCTTTCTGCATCTCTCTCCTTCTGCATCTTTCTCTTTCTGCATCTATCTCTTTCTGCATCTATTTCTTTCTGCATCTCTCTTTCTGCATCTTTCTCTTTCTGCAACTATCTCTTTCTGCATCTCCCTCTTTCTGCATCTCTCTTTCTGCATCTTTCTCTTTCTACATCTCTTTTTCTGCATCTCTCTCTTTCTGCATCTTTCTCTTTCTGCATCTATCTCTTTCTACATCTCTCTCTTTCTGCATAGTTACTCATAAGCCCAACCCCACACACACGATTGACAGCTTGCCTTGTGGATGAGCTATTGCACTTATCCCACTGGTAGTGAAAAGGAAGGTTATTTCATAGCTCTGGTTTTTACAAGGTGGCACACTAACTGTGTTGGGAGGCCCAGCTCTTCAGCTCCAATCAGCACTGTATAAACACTCATACACACCACAGCAGTGTGTACACACACACGCAGACACACACATACACACCCACAACAATAGTTTGTACACACACACATACACACCCACACAGGGTAGTTTGTACACTCACACACACACACACACACACACACACACACACACACACACACACACACACACACACACACACACATACACACCCACACAGGGTAGTTTGTACACTCACACACACACACACACACACACACACACACACACACACACACACACACACACACATACACATACACATACACACTACAACCCTCTTGAATTATGATCCCAGCCCCTCCTCCCAATCTGTCTCTCTGCAGATGAATGTTTTATGATGTATTAAAATCCTCTCACAGTTAACGGGTTATCATCGCTGAGTTAGTGTACCAATTTAGATCAGTGTCTACCCTAAGGACCCAGCCCTGCCCTAGCTTGTACCTTCCACACACACAGAGAGAGAGAGAGCGAGAGAGAGAGAGAGAGAGAGAGAGAGAGAGAGAGAGAGAGAGAGAGAGAGAGAGAGAGAGAGAGAGAGAGAGAGAGAGAGAGACATTTATAGATGTGAAAGCTTGACAGCTGTTGTCCCTTGGTTCTTGTGATAATGTTGGCAAGAGCCATATTTTCTCTCCTCTGAAGAGACTGACTGATACACTTTCTTTGATCAGTGGCGTAGTTGGAGCGGTGGTTGACAGTTCTGGGTTCTATTTGTTGACTCATTTGTCTCCCAAGAACGATTTGAGTTGATTCTTTTTCTTGTTACTTTGAGTCTGACAAGTGAAAAGCTGATGACCTAAAAGCTGAAGACCTAAAGGCTGAAGACCTAAAGGCTGAAGACCTAAAAGCTGAATACCTAAAGGCTGAAGACCCTAAAAGCTGAAGACCTAAAAGCTGAAGCCATAAAAGCTGAAGACCCTAAAAGCTGATGACCCTAAAAGCTGATGACCTAAAAGCTGATGACCTAAAAGCTGAAGACCTAAAAGCTGAAGACCCTAAAAGCTGATGACCTAAAGACTGATGACCTAAAGACTGATGACCTAAAGACTGAAGACCTAAAAGCTGAAGACCCTAAAAGCTGATGACCTAAAAGCTGATTACCTAAAGACTGATGACCTAAAGACCTAAGGACTGAAGACCTAAAACCTGAAGGCATAAAAGCTGAAGACCCTAAAAGCTGAAGACCTGA